>NC_037670.1:95526915-95698045 GCF_003255815.1 Theropithecus gelada
GAGTCTCGCTCTGTCGCCCAGGCTGGAGTGCAGTGGCCGGATCTCAGCTCACTGCCAGCTCCACCTCCCGGGTTCACGCCATTCTCCTGCCTCAGCCTCCCGAGTAGCTGGGACTACAGGCGCCCGCCACCTCGCCCGGCTAGTTTTTTTTTGTATTTTTTAGTAGAGACGGGGTTTCACCGTGTTAGCCAGGATGGTCTCGATCTCCTGACCTCGTGATCCGCCCGTCTCGGCCTCCCAAAGTGCTGGGATTACAGGCTTGAGCCACCGCGCCCGGCCCCAATGTGCTTTGCAGTGATAGAAGTGGCCTGTGAAATCTGTGTCAACTTCAGAGCCAGGGTAAGACAGCATCATTCACACTGCCAGCCTGCCTGCTTCTCTGGGTCCTTGTGGCAGGGGAAGGAGATGAGACAGGGAGTAGCAGAGAAGCTGACTACTACAAAGGGACCTGTGCACCTTCACTCTTATAGCCACTGTCTGTGGATCTCTTTTGACAATCATCTTTATCAAGCAACATAAAAATATCAAAACCATCAAGTATCCATAAGAAGGCACCAATCATGAGTGGATATTTTCATATATAAAACCTAGGTTTTTCTTTCCTTTCAATATGAGCATTGAGTTCAATTCTCATCTGGAAACAGGGAATGAAAGCCACTTGTATGGATAGTTGTCAGGAAGACATATACAGGATATAAGTTAACAGCACAGACAAGCATGTTCTGTGTTTACAGGGGGCAGGAACTGTCACTCAGCAAGAAGTCCTGGTACGACAAGACATTAAAGGCATTCCAGGAATATACTGTTTTCATTTGGCTGTGATTCTTCCTAGAAAATGTAAAAAGAAAGTTTTACCTGTTAAGATAACACATTTTCTCTTTATGGTTTCATGAGGGCAGAAGGAAGCTCTCAGCTGTTCTTACATAAAGCCTTGTCTGAGAGGTACGGGATGCCTGATTTTTTTATGCGTAAATTTATATAACATTATAGCTCTTCTGCTCTTTGAAGAGGCAATATGGTTGAATAAGATTATACCTTTACATTTACTATTAAAAAGTATTAAGTATTATGTGTAATACACACTGATTTTTCTGAAATACAAATCTGATCTTGTCATCTCTTTCTACCTTAAAATTTATTATAGGTCTCCTATATTTTAGAACATAAAATCCGAGCTCCTTATGGGATGCAAAGCACTTGATGGCCTCATCTCATTGTTCTTTGTACTTGAGCATCATAGAGTTAGTTACTTGTAGCTCTGAATTCATATTCTTTTTCCACACCTCTGTGACTTGGTGCATAGGCTTTGATAAGCCTGAAATGTCTTCCCTCTCTTCTTATGTGATTGATTCCTATTTGTCCTCAACACAATATTCAAATATCACCTGCTGTCTTGAGTCTTCACTGACTCAAAAGCAGTTCTTATGTAGGACCTCTACTCCTGTTCATATTTATGATGTTGCATTTATAATGCTACATTTTGGCTATTTCTTCCTGTGTGCCTATAATTTTTCTTCTTTTATACTGCATAATTCCTGGGAGCCAGATTCATGTTTCCAAAAGAAATCATTGTATTTCCAGCATTTTGCACAGTCCCTGGCATATGGTAGTTGTTTATAACTTTTTGTTAAAAACCATTTTGTACCTTATGATAATTGTTAGATGAAAATCTAAAATAAATGCATCACTAGAAAATGTAACATAGTAAATAAACATTGCATATGCGTGCCTTATAAATCCATGTATAAAATAGTGTGCTCAAAATTCCTTACTGGATAAAGAAGCAAAAGGTCATCATGCCGTAAGTCTGATGCATGTAAATTAAAGAGTTATTTGTTCAACAAAGAACAGCAATAACAAAGTCTCCCAATCTCTGATGTCAGGATTAGCTAGTGGAAAGATTAAGCTGTGTGTGTGTGTGTGTGTGTTTCTGATTGTCCCAATACCTGTCAATGGGACCCACAAATACCTGCTTCAATGTCTGTTTCTTAAAAATTACCTGTTGGGCACAATGTACGCTATTCAAGTTGATGGGTAGACTAAAACCCCAGACTTCACCACTGTGCAATTCATCCATGTAACCAAAAACCTCTAGTATCCCAAAAGCTATTTAAATTTAAAAAAAATTAATCTGTTTCTTAGCCAATCACTACTGAAGTTCTGCAACAGGCCTATCAACCAAGAAGTATGAGATAAATTGCTCATTCCACCCACTGTTTCTTTGTCAGGGTACTCACAAAGCTATGGACACAAGTCTTTGAGAAGCCCCATCACTAGGAATAAAGGGTAAGCATGAATTGACAGGGACAGAAGTAGAAGAGGAATTTTATTTTGAAGCAAGATTTATACTGCACCACTTCTGTAAGATCTGAAGTATCAGCACCATTTGGTTTGCTGCAGAGGAAATCAGAACTAGTGTGAGGAGCTGTAAACTTATATCAGCAACTTGGACCTTGCCTGGCCAAAGCTGTTAGAGCAGTATGTTGAGACACCTGGAGCTAGAAAAGGAGTCACACTCACTAAAAAGATGCCAGGTCATACTGAGAACGCTAAGGCAGAAATAGCACAATTGAGTCAAGTGCTGGATTAGGGCCAGGAAATGAAGAAAAATCAGGCTGAGATATAATTGGGGAATAGAAAGATCTTTGAACAAGCATCTGGAATACTAAGTAGTTTTTGAGTGGTGTGTAGACAGGTGATCTTGGAATAAAATGTTTTGTAAATAATAAAAAACACCCTCTACTTCCTCTATGGGGTAAACATTTTCTTCAAAGAGAAGAAAGTAGAGAGCTTATCTGTGGCAGGAATTCTAAGGCCTCAGTGGAATTACTGCTTGGAATTTCTACCCAATCCCCTGGTAGCAGGCCTCCTGGCCAACTCTGTGGAGCCTGGGTTTTCACAAAGCTGTGCTTTCTGTAAACCCTTTCACAAAGGGTTTACAGAAAGCACAAGGTAAGACTGAGAAATAGAAGGCTGACTTTAAGAAAAGGGGTATAATACTCTATTGAAAGTTGTCATCTAGATGTTCTTCTACCCGAGTGTTTTCTGGACAACATCCTTGTTCATTTGTCAGTCAAGACTCTCAAGAACGCCTAACGGGATGATTGATGACCCGGGCTGGATCCCAATTTTGAACAAGATGGCATATCCTAACTTTTCTCTGTTCCTCGGTGGCCTTCCCCAGGTTGCCCAATGACAGTAAGTAGCCCAAGGAAGTACCTTTCACTTCCACAGATGGCACCAGAACACTGATTGTGCAGTAAGCCCAATAGCATGAGAAAAATGAAAAACCATTCAACCAGAGTAACACTGCAAGAGCTCAGAAAACTAAACTTTCACTCGAACTAAAGCCAATAAAAGTAGGATAGAACTGACAAGTAGAACTTAAACAGGGCAACTGCTTGCTAAAACACAAGATACAAATAGAATCAAGTGTCTCCTAACATAAGAACTAAAATGTCCAGGATGCAACAGAAAATCATTAATCAAGAACCAGGCAAACTACAATCTGAATGAGAAAAGACAATCAACTGGTGCCAATAACAAGATAAATTAGATGTTGGAATATCTGACAAAGATTTTAAAGCAGCTGTCATAAAACACACCAAAAATCAATTCCAAATCCTCTTAAAACAAATAAAAACATAGAAAATCTGAGCAAAGAAATAAAATTATGGAAAATACCTGGGATAGCTTGCATAGCACCATTTCCAGGCCAACTTCTATGACCCTGGTTGCTTGTCAACTAATCAAAACTATTAGACATTTTAGTAACAGTTCTGGATTGGAATATCCCATGAGACAAACAAGGATATATACTGACTCTTAAGTTTCCTTAGTTGTACTTCAAATTTCACCCCTCTCCCCTCTTTTCCTAATTTTCGTCAGTAAATTTAACTCTTTAGGAAAGGTCAGTGGTTCACCCAGCTCCTGGACATGATTGTAGTATTCTAAGAACTAAAAATAACATGTATTCATGCTCTGTTCATGGACAACCCAACCCAACCTGACTTGTTGCTGTCAAAATTGGCAGGTACCTATGATACTGGTTGGGGTGAGGAGCATACCCTTTCTTTACAAGTTGCTGGTTTTACTGTCTCTACCTATACCTAGTTTGAAGATAGATGGTTTTAGTGAGGTCACACATACTGATGGAAACAGAAGTAGCAGCTGATGACCAAGATTGCCTTTAGAGTTTAGAAACACTGCCTCGAATTGGGTTTATCTGAAGCCCCAAATTTTAGCCTGCACTAGCCAAGTTGATTATATTATTAGAACACTTTAAATTCATATCTTTCATGTAGCAAGCAGCGGAAAGTAACAGCCAGACACCCAAGAATGTCATCAAGGTCTCCAGGCACTGGCAAAGGCACTATGTCCAGAAAGATCCTTGTAATGAGACATTTTCAGCCATTCAAATGCAGTTACAACTGACCAAGGCAAAATGGGGAAATAATAGTACCTGCTTCATCGGGTTGTTATGAGTATTACATGAGACAGCACATTAGTTATAATGATGATGGTCATGGAGATGACCTTTCTGGAAACCAAAGAAGGGATGCTATTCTTCAGGGCTTAGAAGTAGAGGAGCATAACCTGCTAAAAACAGTAAGAGAAGCTAAGGCTAAGGGGTGGGTTAAGACAGAGCCCATAGTGCCCAAATGCCAGAAGAGTGGAAAGAAAGCAATAAATCTGTAAGAGAAAGACAAAACAGAGGGATACGTGCTGGATGTCAAGAAAGCAGAACTAGAGGGTGAAAACAGCTTAAGATCAAATGAACTGGTGGCTGAGGGGTCCCAAACAATGTCCTTCAATGTTGTTGCTATCTGAAGCTGACTTTTATGATGCAATGTTAAGGAGTGTGACTTGCCTTATAGGGCCAAAAGTGGGAAGGCAGCTGACAGGCCATCACAACAAATAATTATTGAAAACCAATTTTTGTATTCTAGTTTTGGTGGTGGAAAGCTGAAATACTTATTTATGGATAATTGAGTTTTAACTATTTTGTGTCATTTCATGTAGACTTCATAAATTGAGATGTTTCTGTTGTATTTTTAGCTTGTTTTCAAATAATGTGTTATGACATAAGATTCAAACTCAAATGTGCCAAAGGTCAGACTTGCTCAATTTGCCCAAAGGAAAGATCATAATGAAAATTCCTAGAGAGGTTTAATACGTCAAATGTAATTACATCTCAGTCAGTTGCTCAACATTTTAAAGCATATTCTTTGTGCAGAGTTCAGAGTAAAGTACTTTAAATCTACATTTTCTGTAAGAATATTTTATTGGTATAGGTTTTATCTTCAAATAAGAAGAGAAGCCTAATTCTCAAAGATCACAGAAACATACGAATCAGTTTTTGGTTCATGGATTTGTATTTCTGGTCATAAAAATTCCCTTATATTTCCATTCTCTGTCTCTTGTCAGAAATATTTTGACACATGACCAAGGGAAAATAATCTTTGATCAAGGATAAATACAATTGATGACATAATCAAGAGTATATAAACATAAACTATCTGTATTACAATTAAATGATTATGAAATAGAAACATAAATCTAAAGATAAATGAATAAATTTCTAAATTAGTGAAGAAAACATGCATATAACAATCAAAAGAATTACTTGTTCTCACACTATAAGGAAAATAAAATCTCCAACTACAAATATTGTATTATTTCAAGATCAAATCATTTAAAATATTTAGTGTCTGCAGTAGATGAGTTAGTATACAATTTCATATTATTTGGACCAAAGACTTAAGCAAACATCCATATTTGAAATAAATGAGAAAATATTTGCTTTATTTTACATATAATAGTTTTGAATTCAAAGTTTTTTTTTTCTTTGAAACTGTATATGCTAAAATGTCCAGCGACTGTATTGGAATTAATGTTTGTAATTAAACTCTTTACATTTAAGCTACTTGTTTGATTCAAAGTTCAATGAGAGGAAACTTCTTATTCATCTGTCTGTGTAAAAGGACTATTCTTTGATAAACAATTGTCTCTTATCCCCACCTATAATCATAAGTGTTTACTAGGAAAGATAAAGTCTCTGAGGTTTTTGTTTAGAAATGACTTTCAAAGAGTGCAAACTGTATCCTGCCTAGTACATTACATACCATCAGTAAAAGGTAGAAGAGCCATTTACTTTGATGGTTTAGTTTATAAGCCTTTTTGCCTCTATTCTTTCATGGTTTTACTATCTTCATTTCTCCACTATGCAGCCTACTAGTAGCTGAAGAATACCAATGACCAAATGTTGTCTCATTTAGTGGATTTTCCAGTTTCAAAGGAAAATTGAATTTTAGCTTAATTTCAAGATGACTCTTGAGGAGATTCATTTCTGTTATTTGTAGATAGCTCTTTGTGAAATTTGAAATCTTAAAGATTACAGCTTTTCTTTTTTTATCAGTAAATATTTCCATGTTTTCAATGGTAAACATTCAATAAAAATGGTTTCATGAATGAATTGTATAGTCCTAAAAATACAAGAATACTAAAGTTCTTAACATGATTTTCAGCCAGACATACATAATTCTTTACAAATCCACTTCTAGACAACATTTATCTTCAGCTTGAATGGTTATTGCTATAAATAAAGTTAATTTCGTGATCTTGAAAAACTTAGCTCACATCCTGACTCAACCTCTACTAACCACGTGACATTGAGCAAGTTACTTGACTCTGAATGTGAGAAGTTGTTTTTAAGAAGTAGACACAAAAGGTCGGGCGCGGTGGCTCACGTCTGTAATCCCAACGCTTTGGGAGGCCGAGGCGAGTGGATCACGAGGTCAGAAAATCTAACACAGTGAAACCCCATCTCTACTAAAAATACAAAAAACTAGCCGGACGTGGTGGCGGGCGCCTGTAGTCCCAGCTACTCTGGAGGCTGAGACAGGAGAATGGCGTGAACCCGGGAGGCGGAGCTTGCAGTGAGTGGAGATCCGGCCACTGCACTCCAGCCTGGGCGACAGAGCGAGACTCCGTCTCAAAAAAAAAAAAAAAAAAAAGACACAAAATAGACAAGAAGAAATTAAGCATAATAGCTGTTTAATAAATGATTGCATTATTGTTATGAATAAAAACTTACATTTTTAAAATTAGTTGAGGCTATTTGGAAGAGGGTTTCTTAAACCACTTCATTCTCATGTATATTAGTATATTCTTATACAATATTATCCAGGTATCATAGAGTCATGAAACTTGATGGATATGAACAAATTATACTGAATAAAAATAAGCAGAAGAAAGTTTATTAGTTTTAAGAACAAAGAGTTTCTTTTTCTGGCTACTTTTTATTAATTTCAAGTTTTCCTCTACCATAGAAAATACAGACAACGTGACATTGTGCTTTTGGGAAGGTACTAAATCTTCCTTTGAGGCTTATTACAGTTTTTGTGAATGCCTCATACATACGGGACTATGTGCTAGCAGGAAAATGACGTCCCTTAGGAATCGCCATTAAATTCATCGGGGAATTCTAAAATAATCATCTTAGAAGATGGTGGTGATAACCTACTAGTTCCTGGAGCAATTGCAGGGACAAGAGGAGGAGAAGTAGGGATAATTTAGTATTCCCTTGTCTGACTGATTTCCATCAGCTCCTTACTCTTGTTGGGACTGTACTGAGGTTATTCCTTGGACAACAGTTGGCCATGTAGGATGCTGCTATTCTCTCTCAACAAAAAATGAAACTAAAGAATTAAAACCTCTTCTGCCCGCCTCGCTCCCACAGTGTTACCTGATCCCTGTCTCTCCTGCAGGCTGCTTGTCTCCTTCACACCAAACCACATCCGCCTTTCCTCCCTGCAGAAATCCAGTTAACATGTTAGTTCAGTGGACCCATCTTTCTCCTCTCTTTCTTATGTAACATCTATAGTGTTCAGTTTTGGGAGGAAGCCAGCAACCTCTGTAGTTTATCTTTCTTGTCCGGAGTAGTAAGTCTCAAAATCCTTACCAGGATAATTTATCCTAGAGTCCTGTGCCAATTCATGCAAGAAGTTCTGATAGTCTTATTTGAAAGTTGCTATGAAGAGTTCTGAGTTATACATAATGTCGAACTTTGGGTGAATCATTAATCTTTCTGTTAAAATAAAACCACCATCCACTCTTAGGATATTTAATATGAATTTTAAAGATGTTTCAAATAATCAGTGTAAATTATTTGAAAAGCAAAAGCAAATAGCCATTTTATTGCTTGATACAACTCTCTTTCTGGGGAAGGAAAATATTTTTTAAAAAATCAAGAAACATTCAGTTTAATAATTTGCTGGCATAGTGTTCCTGATATCAGGAGATATATATATATATATATATATATATATCAGGAGATGATATATATATCAGATGATGTATATATATCAGGAGATGCCATATATATATCAAGTGATATTATATATATGGAGATATATATATATATCAGGAGATATAGGATATATATATATACGGTTTTTTTAAAGCACATGTCAAAATAGTTTCTGTGAAACAGCCTACTAGGAATTACTTTGACCTCAGAGTGGCAGACGTTATAGGGAGAAGCTGTGGGTAGGGTTAGAGTAATACTTAGAGGAAGAGCTACCTGATAGTGGAATGTATGCCATCAGTTCAGTGTATGTGGGCACTGTTGACCACTGTCACTGTTTTGATTGTGCAAGAACATGGTAACATAAGGTACCTCACCATCATACTGAAAGAATTCCCCAACTGGATGATAAAAGCACTGACTGAATCTTGATTTTTTAACTTCTCTATTTCTTTGTATAATTATTGTACTTTCCACAGTTTCTGTGTTATGTATTCACATGAGTTCAGCTTTCTTTTGGAAAAAGAATAGAGCTGGCTATTACAAATAGTTCTACAATAAACATGGGAGCGGTAATAATCTCTTCAAGATTCTGATTTTAATTCTATTGTCCACAATAGACAAGACACAGAAGCTACCTATATGTCAATTTACAGAAATAAAGAAAATGTGGCATATACATATATATGTACATATACAATGGAATGTTATTCAGCCTTGAAAAGGAAGCAAATTGTGCAATTTGTGGCAACATAGATGAATGTGGTAGACATTGTGCTAAGTGAAATAAGCCAGGAACAGAAGGACAAATGTTATATGATACCAACTTTATGGCAAATTTAAAATAGTCTCATGGAAGCAGAGAATAGAATGGTGGTTGTCAGGGGATGGTTAGGGTTGGGGAACAGGGAGATGTTAGTCAAAGGGTACAAAGTTCTAGTTTCACAAGATGAGTAAGTACTGGAGAGCTACTGCACACCATAGCACTTATAGCTAACAATACTGTATTGTATGCTGAAAATTTGCTAAAATGTTAAATCTTATACTTAGCATTCTTATCACAAAAATAATAATAAGAAGAGTGAGAGGAAACTTTTGGAAGTGATGGATATGTTGATGGCATAGAATATGGTAATGGTTTTATGGCTGTATACTTATCCCCAAACTCACCAAGTTGTATACCTTAAATATACACAGCTTTTCATATGTCAACTGCACCTCAATAAAGTGGTTAGGAAAAAATAGAGTTGGCTCAGATGGTTAGATCCAAAGATAAATTTTCTTTTTCTCTTAGCAATGTTAAATAGGCATTCCCAGTGGTATTGGACATTTTACTCAAGACAGAAACAGGAAAGATATATAAGACTTAGAGAATGACCATAGTCTCTCATATCTAGTACATATGCAGTCTGATGTATGTCCTATAATCCTGTAAGACGTTAAAAGATTGTCAAGCCTTAAGGCTTAGCAGTGGATGACAGGTGGAAGAATACCAAAAAAAAAGCCTTGATAACATCTGGATCTCTTTCAAATATACCACATCACATTGGGAGCACATCAGGCAGAAAAGACCTTCTACTTTTTCCACTGTGTTTTAAAAATCATTATATTTTACAAGGATTAATATAAAGGATTTCTATATTCAATTAACACAATAATAGGTCTCACTGAAAATACTCATTAAAAATCTCTTGCATAAACATTCATGGTATCTACATTTTCAGAGTCTAAAAACTGAGGGTGAATTGAATACAATTTAGTAATACTGATAGACCGTAAAATAACTGTATGAAAGCATTCTCATTTGTTTTCACAGTTCTCATTCTGATAGCAGTGGTTTCTAAAGAAAGGCATTCTGCTGCAAAGTCCATAGATTTGCAGAGCTCACATGTCTAAAGGAATTATTGAGGTTAAGTAAAAAACTAATGATGCTTTGCAAATCAAGTCCAAATGATAAAGTTTAATGCATATATGTATTCATATATATGCACACATAGAATGTATTCAGAGTTATTTTTAAAATATTGCAACCCTATTATGAATATTATTCGGAAACCTATTACATTATTTTACATATTATATAAAATCTTCACATAAGGTATTATAAACAATCTTTTAAATACAAACCATGGACATGTTTAATTTTATTTCCTAAGTCATCATGATGGAACATTTGAGTTGTTTTCAAGATGTCATGATTTTATAGAATCTTTTGGTCAACTTTTAATAAACAAATATTTGGGCATATATTTTGTGATTTTTGTTAGTCAGAGCCCTGGGCAGTGGAAATGGTGAGTGAAAGGTTGAAGGCTTTTGAGATCTGTTGCTAAAATCCCCCTCAGAATGGTTGCATCAAAAAGTATTCTAATCAGCAGTGCATAAGTGCACACTTATAAAGTGTTTCTAATACTTACATACTGTGTAATATCACCTAGATAACCACACATGGCACCTCTGTAGAAAGAACTTATTTGCTGCTAATCAAAATGCTACTATGGTAACATTTGCCAAGGTAAACAATCAAATTAATCGTGTAACCTCAAAAACATATATATGAGAGGAGCCAATTCCTTATAACCATGCAGAATGCCATCAAAACTCTAATATTTACAGCTATTATGCTCTATTTCTCTCAGAGGATAAGCTGTGGATAAATACTGAAAGCTAGTTGCTTCCTAAAGTTGTTTTCAGTTGATTACCTAAGACATGCAGATGTCATGTCATGTCATCATATCAGATTAACACATGTAATAGATTGAATGTCAAACAAGAGTGAGAATTCAGAGGAAAGAAAAATGATCCCCAGGGATAGGGTATAAGTACTGTCTTATATACTTCTAGATGTGACAGAAGTACCACAAGACCGTTTTAAAACCTTAAGACCACCTTCATTCTGTCTGTTGACTCTGAAAATCATAGAACATCAATTATTTTAAAGTGATTTGGCATCAGAGCTATTCACATTCTTTCTGGGTAGAGTAATTTAGTATTTTTCAGCCTTTGGTATAATGGGACAATGGAAAGAGAATAGAAGAGAAGAAAACCAAATTTTTTTGCTAGCATGTGTGTGTGTGTAATAACTACACCATAAATTATTTTCTGCCTTCTCCCCCTTCTTGTAAATAGGAACATTGAGGCTGCGAGTTCATATGCCTTGCCCAGCATGACTCAGTCGTCAAGTGATAGAGACTCATCAAGTGATGGAGACTCATCGTCTGTCACCCCAAGAATCCATAGGCTTAACCACCAATCTGTTGTTAAAGTTGCTTTTCTAAAAAAATGGGGGCACTTAGAAATTAGATATTTTCTAAATTTCTCTCAAAGTCTAAAATTCTCTTTCTTAGGACTACCTACCTTGTTTTTAATAAAATGGTATTAATTTTGTGTTTATGGAATCCATATGGGCTGATGGTACTATTTAAACTTCCCAGTTATAGTCATATTAATTTTTAAAATTAGCATTAAAATATAACTCATATAAAGCATATAATTCCTTGGTTTTTAATAAATTCACAGAGTTGTTCAACTATTAACACCATCAGCTTTGGAACGTTTTTATCACTGGAAGAACCCTTGTATCTATTTGCTAATAGATACACTGCCTTCTTTTACTTAGCATAATATTTTCAAGGTTTATCCATGCCATAGCATATATCAGTACTCTTTTTTAATGGCTGAATTATACTTCATTGTATGCATATACCATGCTTTCTTCATTCATTTGCCAGATGATGGATAATTCAGTTGTTTATACTTTTGAGTTATTATAAATAATGTTGCTAAGAATATTCATGAACATATTGGTGTATGGACATATGTTTTCAGTTATCTTGAAACATATGTATGCTGGGTCTATGTTTAACATTTTGAGGAACTGCCAAACTGTTTCCCAAAGTATCTGTACCATTTTACATTCTCACCAATAGTTTATGAGAGTTCTGGTTTCCCTACTTCCTTATCAACACTTGCAAGTTTTATATTATAGCATCTTAGTGGGTATGAAGTGGTAGATCATTGTGGTTTTGATTTGCATTTCCAGATAGCTAATGATGTTGAGCATCTTTTCATGTATTTACCATTTATATATCTTATTTAGAAGATAAATAAGCATTTAGATATATAAATGCTTATTCAGATCCTTGGTACATTTTTTAAAGTTGGTTCATCTTTTAATTAAAATAAGTGTTCTTTATATATTCTGGAGACAAATCTCTTATAAAATATAATTTGCAAATATTTTCTCCACTTCTGTGGGTTGTCTTTCACGTTCTTGACAGTGTCCTTTGAAACAAAAGTTTTTACCTTTGATGAATTCCAGTTTATCTATTTTTTGTTTCTCATGCTTTTGGTATTATATCACAGTAACCATTGCCTAATCCCAGGTCACAAAGATTTACCCTTTTATTTTCTTTTAAGAGTTTTGTAGTTTTAGCTTTTACATTTAGGTATTTGCTCCATTTTGAGTTGATTTGCATATTTGGTGTCAGGTAGAAATTAAACTTCACTGTTTTGTATGTAGATACACAGATGGTCCCCAACTTATCATGGTTCAACTTAAGATTTTTTGACTATGCAATGGTGCAAAAGTGATATGCATTAAGTAGAAACTGTACTTTAAATTTTGATCTCTTCCAAGGCTAGCCACATGCCGTACGATACTCTCTCAAGGTGCTGGGAAGCAGTAGTGGCCCACAGCTCCCAGTCAACCACTAGATCATGGTGGTAAACAATTGAAACTCTACAGTATACTGTGTTGCTAGATGATTTGGCAAACTGTAGGCAAATGTAAGGCAAACTGTTTTCTCCTTTGAAACATCTTAGAATTCATGGTGCCTACCTTGTTTTGATCTCTAATTTTTCATATCAATTTATTTTGTTTCTTAAACACTTGTAAATTCCTTGAATTTGGCAACTATGTGTTATACTTATGTATGTCCCATCCTCGGCATGTGGCAAAGTACTGAGTCTATCTATAGTAGGTACTAGTAAATAGTTGATCAATTCTTTGACTGAGCAATAGAACTTAAAGTACCAAAGGGCTAATGGAAAAATCCAGGAGTTTTAATAAAGATAAAGATTGTAAATTTCATCATGCATCCATGTATCACAGCTAATAGTTTGGAAAATGCTGAAATAATTAATGGAATATTTGAAAAATAATTCAAATTATCACTCTATTAAAAGTTATTTCTGGCAGGGCACAGTTACTAATGTCCGTAATATCAGCAGAGGCGGGAGCATTGCTTGAGTCCAGGAGTTCAAGACCAGACTGGGCAATGAAACAAGATGCCTTCTCTAAAAAAACAAAACGTTAGCTGGTCACAGTGGCAGGTGCCTGTAGTCCTAGCCACTTGGAAGGCTGAGGCAGGAGGATGGCTTGAGCCCTGGAATTCAAGGCTGCAGTGAGCTATGATCATACCACACCACTACACTCCAGCCTGGGTGACAGAATGATACCCATCATAAAAAACATAGGTAAACAAAGTCATTTCTAAATCACAATCTTCAAATATACTACTATGTTAGTAACATTTGTTGTTGTGGGATTTCCTTTAACCTCTAAAATTTTTTTCAAGATATGGAGTCAACTTCTTTTATACACATTCTTGTTTTAGTATAATGTATACAATTAATTATATATTTCCTATGCTACTCTCTCATGTGCCCAATAATTATATACCCAATGGAATGTTTTTACTAATGACTCAGTATCATGTTTAGCCAAATAAACCACCTATAGCCGTTAGTCCAAATAAAAAGGAACTAACTGTAAACTATTGTGCATCTCGACTCATCGTAAGGGCACATCTCTTTTCTAGATATTATATTCATGTTGACAAAGTCAGAGAATTTGAGTATAAATATAAAAACACAGGCTTCCTCCTGACCTGCAAACATGAAACCTTTTTTTGAAAAAGTTCTGGTTTTCTGCCATTAAATGAATATTCAGTTAATCTAATCTAAGACTTGTTTTTTTAGTTAAGGTTTGCAATCAAGTCTCTAAAAATGCAAATTACATAATTGACTCTTGAGTTTTTCCTGTCCTTTTCCTTCATCTTATTAATCTTATAAGAAACATCATATATGTCTTTCAGAACATTGAATTTAAGTGGAGATGTTCCTGAGTAAAGAAAACAAAATACCACATAAGCATTTAACACAATTGTTATGAAAAAAATTTGGATGGAAGTTTGAGAAATTAAGTCTTCTCTGGTTATTTTTACCAAATGATCATCAAATTTAAAACTTTGGCTTTCATTTAATTTTGTATTTTTAAGTTGAAAGTATACAAAGTTACTGTTCTACAAAATTCTATAGTTTAAAAAACTTAGTAACAGTACAGTACAATACTACATATTTATAGATTCAGACTAAAAGATATCGGTCTACTTATTTAGTCAGTTTACTTTTGTTTGTTACATTTTGCTTTTAAAAAATCTAGATCTACAGAGGGCAAACAAGGAAATTATGATGGGATATTTGATGTGTATCAGCAAATATAAGTAAAAGTTAAGGTAAATGATCTAAATATATGTTGAGAAGCCTGTTTGAGAACTTGGATTAGCATATATCTCACATTTCTTTGGCTAGTAATTACCCTTTCAACTAGCTTAACTATATTAAGTAACATCACCATCAGTGCATAGCAAGTAGCTGATGAAGATCTTGTCCAGCGTAACCGAACCTTCTAGAGAGCAGACATTACAGAGGGATTTAGGAAAAATTAAACTCTTTGTACCCTGCCAAAAGCAATAATTAAAATGAATGGAATCTGGTTATATAAACAGCTGTCATTTCTCCTTCGACAAAGAGTTTTACCAATTAACAGTGTCAAAAAAGCTAATATTCTAAGAAGACTGAATTTTTACCATTTCTCTTACTATTCTTATTTTTTTAAGGAAGATTCCTGAAACAACAATCAAAAGGAAATTTGGACTCTGACTGAGGACACATCCAGCAATGGCAAAGCACTCTAGCCACCACCCAGACCCATGGAAATTTCAGGAAGAGGCAGTTCAATGCTTCTGGTATTTGTCTAATCAAGAGTAGGACTCTTATTTATCATCTTCCTTTGGCATTTTTACACCAGTCTTCAGGTTTTAGAGTAGTAAATATGTTCCAATCTGTGAAATCTCTCCATTTTAATCCAAATAAAGAAAAGAAAGCATAACATTAAAAAGTGAAATGAATTTCTGGTTCTTGAATTTTTATGTAGGAGACACCTTTTTTACCTCACTATCACCAGTAGAAGTGGGACATCTGAAAATCATGAAAGTTTTCTTTCCAAAGGTTATGATGATTATAGGCTACAGGACATAGACTCCAAAGGTTAAGAGAGAGGAGAGGAAAAAATATTGAATCAAACGTGAAATATAAATTATTGTGTGATAAAGAAGAAGTGAATATATATTACAAATTCTAAAATAATGCTAATGTACTATATTTATTTTATGTCAGAACCACTTGACTGATAGAAACTAAAGCTCAGAGAAAGTTTATGGTCTGCTTGAAAACCATGACTAGTGAATTGAAAAATTATGATAGGGCCTGATCTTCTAACTTCTAGGCCAATGTTTTTTTCCCATTAGTTTTTTGAGAATGTTAAAGCATATGAACAGATAAGTTGTAGAAAAATAACAGATGGCCTTTATACATGTGATAATATGTTCAACTTCAAACATAACAAAACAAATACACTGAGGTATCATTTATCACGCAGCAGACTGGCAAAAACAAAACAGAAAAAACAAAACAAAACAAAACAAAACAAAACCCCAGCAGTATACCCTGTTGGTGACACCAGAAAAATAGGCACTTGAATGCATTGTTGGTAGGATTCCAGTAGGGTACAAGCCCTGTGGAGGAGAATCTGCCAAATCTAACCAGAGTCCACATGCATTACACTTTGAACCAGCAATCCTGCTTCTAGGAATCTATCTTATAAATACACCCACAGAAGTCTAAAATGGCATATGAACAAAGTTGATCGTTTTGCTATTATTTTATAGCAAAAACTGTGAAATAACACAAGAAATTAGCAATATAGAATCACCTGAATTAATTATGCCACATTCATATAATAGAGTAATACGCAGCAGCATAGAAGAATGAGGACCATCTCTGTGTACTGCTCTGGGGAGATGTTTTGGGATAATATTATTTAATGAAATAGTATTTACAAAATAGTGTATTTTTCATACTATCTTTTTACAAGAAATAAAGGAAATGTATATATTGCAAAAATAACAATATTGGAAGGATGAACAAAAAGCTAATAAAAATGGTTAATTATAAAGAGCAGGGAAGAGAAATTAAGTGAGAAAGATCAAGAGAGACATCTATGTATACATTTAAAAATCAGGAGAGGCACCTATGTATACATTTTAGTTTTGACTTCTGTACCATGTAAATGCATGGCTCTAATTTTTTTAAAAATGATAAAAAAGAAAAAGGGATCCCCACAAATTAGAAACACACTAAAGCAAATGTACAAATGTACATTACTGTATATAAATTGTTAATGTAATCACAAAAAGAAAGGATATTTAAAGTAACTTTGGAGCATAGATCTTTGACTACGTCTTTAGGGATGCATTCTTTAGGGGAAAAAATGACAAAGGCATTTTAAACTTTCTTTAGTAGTTTTACTGTTAGGAGTGTTTATTTAATAACTATTTTATTTGAAGAATATTATAAAGCTCTATCATCAGGGTCCAACCAGGACAATAAAACTCTCTTTTTCAAAAGGGAATGTAATTTAGAGAATAAGCTACATAGGTAATGGAAGAACTAGGAAGCCAAGAGGAGATAATGAGGTCACCCAGATCTTAGAGACGCAGGAAGCCTCTCCAACCTTAGGTTAGAGGAGCAAAAAAATGTAAAGATGGGTTTCAAAGCCCAGAGGACCAGATCACCTGTTTGTAGCTGGAGCTAAGGTCAGCCTATCCTGGAGAACTGAAACCACAGACGAGAAGCAGTCATATCCAGAAGCATTTTCCATGACAGAGAGAAAAGGTAGAAATACTTTGGCTGCTTCCTTTGTCCTACTTCCCAATCCCAACAGTGACTGATATTGGCTGACATGGGAGCCTGCAAAGGTGATAGACTAAAGGAAGGGTATCTTCCCCTATTTGATGTGAGGGAAAACAGGCTGAGGACAAGCACAGAAGCCAACAACTGTTATTAACTATTAGATAACAAGATTTTCAATGTTCAGGAGAAAAGAGGTACAATTACGAAATTAAAGAAGTTATATAAAGGTATTTTATTGTTAGTATTGAACTCAAAATCTGCAAATGAATTTATGATTTAAAAAATGTATTTATTTTCTTGCCATGTCCATTGATATGGCTTAGATGGAATTTTACCCCTAGTATCAATGAGTATACTTAGACTGACATTTCGGTCTCTGATATCATTCCCCAGTAAAGGAATCAGTTTCTTGAAGAACTGGTTGATTCTTGACTAGGGACACAAAAGGGACAGACCAATCCTGGTATAATTTGAGCTCAAGATAATTTTCAAAATTGAATGCTGTTATCTTGAAAGTAGATACAGCTTGAAAGCATTCCCACAAGCCAGTGTTTTGATATATTGAACATCAAAAGGAATAATTTTTTGCAGTTGGCTTAAAAGTGATTTTATAGGTGCTGGAGAGGATGTGGAGAAATAGGAACACTTTTACACTGTTGGTGGGATTGTAAACTAGTTCAACCATTATGGAAAACAGTATGGCGATTCCTCAAGGATCTAGAACTAGAAGTACCATATGACCCAGCCATCCCATTACTGGGTATATATCCAAAGGATTATAAATCATGCTGCTATAAAGACACATGCACACGTATGCTTATTGCGGCACTATTCACAATAGCAAAGACTTGGAATCAACCCAAATGTCCATCAGTGACAGACTGGACTAAGAAAATGTGGCACATATACACCATGGAATACTATGCAGTCATAAAAAAGGATGAGTTTGTGTCCTTTGTAGGGACATGGATGCAGCTGGAAACCATCATTCTCAGCAAACTATCGCAAGAACAGAAAACCAAACACCGCATATTCTCACTCATAGGTGGGAACTGAACAATGAGATCACTTGGACTCGGGAAGGGGAACATCACACACCGGGGCCTATCACGGGGAGGGGGAAGGGGGAAGGGATTGCGTTGGGAGTTATACCTGATGTAAATGACCCATCAACTGCTGACGAGTTGATGGGTGCAGCACACCAACATGGCACAGGTATACATATGTAACAAACCTGCACGTTATCCACATGTACCCTAGAACTTCAAGTATAATTAAAAAAAAAAAAAAAAAGTGATTTCATAAAAATCCCTCAATGCACAATTAAACTTTTTTTTAAAAGGTCAAAAATGTATATATTATCATTTGGGTTAGGTATTAAACCAAATCTTTTCTTAGAAAATGAATGATTTAAAAACTATTTATCCTGTTTTTTTCAATAGGAAGTTGATAATTCCAGTATCCCCAGATAATGAGAGAACATCTAGTTAACATGGAAGGAATGTAGAATTAGGAAAAAATCACACTTTTGCAGTAATTGATTCATTCATAGATTCTCATTTAGAATTAAAACAACATGGTAAATGGTTGAAGGAGAATTGAAACTCTATACAATGCTATAGTTGTACTACACAGGTTACTTTTTGATCATAAGGGAAAAATACAACAGTACAGTGGAGGGCTTGGATTGTGGCTCTGTGGTTTCAGCGTCCAGTGTCAGCAGTTGTAGTGGTGGGACAGGAGACAGACTCTGTCCTTATTGTAGTACAGTTAAATACAGCATCAGGTGTGATGCATTCTAGTCCCAAATAGCTAATTTGTTCAAGCCGTTAGATTGAACTTCCAATTAATTAAAAAAAAAAAAAGAGAGAGAGAGATTTAAAACACACTAAGAAGAAGCCATAAGATAAATTCAGAGATCTGGTCTCTCCAATAAATGATGGGAAACCAACCGTGATTGTTCTAGACTAAATGCAGCTCAAGGAGTATAATAGCTAGATGCAATGCATGATCCTAGATTGCATCTTGATTTTGGACAAAGCAGGAAAAAATTGGGGAAATTTGATTTTGGCTAGGTCTAAAATGAAATTAAGAAATTATTAATTTTGCTAGATGTAAAAATCATTCTTTTGGCTATGCAGAAAAATACATTTATTTTTGAGAGCTGAATACTGACGTAGTTAGTTGTGTAATGACATGTCTGTAATTAAAATTCTTCTGCACCAAACATTTTTAAAGAAAGCATTAGCATGATCCTTTATGACCTGACCCCAACTAATTTCTTTAACTTCATTTAGCCATAAGATAAAATCTGTGTCTTTATTTCTGTTTTAAAATAGCTCCCTTTGAGTCTTTCAGAATCAGTAACAGAAGTTTTGTTTCAGAGCAAGGATTTGTTTAACCTCAAGTTCCTGAATAGATCTCAAAGTGCTTGGGATGCACGTGTGTGTGCGCGTGTGTGTGTGTTTATGGGAATATACATTTACCTGGATGAGTTTTATGACTTTCATCAGGTTGTCAGAGGGGCATGCAACTCACAAATATTAAGAATGTCAAGAGTTTTCCAGTTTTACTTGTATAACTCACTGCACAGTAGCCTTTGAAAAAACAACACTTAAATATCCATAAGGTCTTTAAGATAATTGATTCAAATTAAAATAATATATGTGAAGTTCATGGTTCCCTTGTTGAATTTTTTGCCTTCTTACAATGATATTTCCGTTTATATTTTCCATTGCATGCCGAGAATTAAGTAACTCCTGAGGGTTCTTCTTTCCTATACATTCATATATTATACACTATGTCTAGTTTTCAGATAGTGTGGGGGGTGACAGTTGATTAAAAGGTATGTCTCTGAGGCTTTAGAAAAGAAGAATCATTTAATCCTAAACCATTAGCTAGATCAGGTATCTGGCATTAAAACCTGAATACTTACTTGGTTTTGGAATAAGGTAAACTTCCATGGACATGCTAAAGGCTGGACCACCAGAGGCCATTCCTATACAGGTAAGACTAGCAGTAAGAGGGAAGGAAAAATGTGTAGGGCCAGCTGCATGGACATCCAACCTGTGCATCTTCACAGGGTTCCATACTTAAAAGAGGCTGATCCTTGATTTAATGATTGGCTGTCACCATCTCGAAGTTCTAAATCATTTTTTAATAAGGGACCCTACATTTTTATGTTCCACTGGGTCCCATATATCATGTAGTCCATCCCACATATGTGATGTGTCCCTGTGCTTATCAGTGTTGCTCATAGCTGTGTTCAACTTGGTTCTTGTTCAGCTATTGCTACCCCCAATTTCCTTCCTGCAGATAAGGGCTGGGGTTGGGCTGCTTATTATGGCAACAGCACAAAAGGCATGAGCAAATATGTATTAGGATTGGGGAATGTGGAGGCAGGATAGGAAGGAAGACCTAAATTAGCAGAAAAAGTCCATCTAAATGGTAAATCATTAATATCGCTGTACTTTTATTCGATTTATATAACTTTCACTGACAATGCTCCTTTAAATTTCTGCTAATTCTCATCCTTCTATTCCCTCAGTCATGGAGGCAAGTCAACTATTGAAGAAAATAGTCTCAGGGCTCCCCTATGCACTAAAACAAAAATTGATCATGAATGATGCTGAATCTGCCATTTCAGATATTTTCTCTAAGAATTTAAAAGTGTTATTTTTCAAAACAAGGTTAAAGACCTACAGGTGGCAACATTTTGATAAGGCAACATGTAAACATTTGTGCCAACAATGTTATGTTGTGTTTGGGTTTTTGTTTTGTTTTTTTCCACAAATTTGCAGTTCACCGTGGTTGCTGTGTAGGGCTGTACAGCAAATATCATGCTCAAGGGAGTTCAGAGGTGGCCAAAGACTAGTCTATGACTGGCCTCTTATCTGATCCTAGCCTCTTTGTGATGAATTCTACTGAGTTTTTCAACAGAGGAAGTGCTCATGATAAGGGGGATTATCTTTGTGGTTTTCTTTCCCCCCAAGGTGGTCAAAGAGTAGCAGTAATAATTATAATAACAAAATGTTATTATCTTACTTATAATAATTAACTATCATATATGAGGCACCATGCTAACACTTGATGTGCCCGTATCATTCAATGCTTCAGCAACCTGAGTAGTTACTGAATTCTTCACTATTTACAAAAGAGAAAACGAAGACTGAGAAAAGTGAAGTGAATTGCCCAAGGTTATGTACCTAGTAAATAACAGAAGAGAAATTTGAACCCAAGGCCAGAGGAATTCTGCAGCTGCACCCTGAAGCACAGTGGTGCCTTTATCAGGCAGAGAACCCCCCACGTCATTAAGAACAGGAGTTTCTAGCTATGTCATTGTTGTAGGTTAAGTGAATAAAACTAACAAACAAAAAATTAATCAATGAAAGCGATTCTACTCTATTTTATGTTGTGGCTGTTATTCAAAAAAACAACCATTGCTTTTTGTACACGATTTTAGCTTTGAAAATCTCCTGTCAGCAAGAAGCCATTTCCCAGGTAGGATTTTAGAGGATCCTAAATCATGGGCCTTTGCTGTCAGCTGTCATGAGCCGGGGAAGAATTGAGGAAGTAGACAGCAGATAAGGCTGGGAAATATATTCTCTTTCTGAGAAAAAAATAATTTTCAGAGACAGCATCTTGCTATGCTACCCAGTCTGGGGAGCAGTGGCAGTTCACTCTTCACAGCCACCATCACACTACTGATCAGCACGAGGCAGGCAGAAGATAAGGCTGGGAAATGTATTCCCTTTATGAGAAAAAAATAATTTTCAGAGATGGCATCTTGCTATGTTACCCAGGCTGGGGGGCAGTGGCGGTTCACTATTCACAGCCACCATGGCACCACTGATCAGCACGGGAGTTTAGACCAGTTCCATCTCCAAACTGGGCCAGTAACCCGCTCCCAGAAGGTCATCATATAGAGGCAAAACTTAGTGCAGACACCCAATTGGTGTAGATCACTACAGCCCAGAAATGGTCTCAAGCAATCCTCCCACTTCAGCCTACAGAGCAGTTGAGACTATAGGTATGCACCACCATGCCAGCAGAAAATGGTTTCTTATTGACCTCAAAGCATCATCGCACTGATCACGAATGTATGAAATTTAAAATACAATATTTAAGAACAGTCCAAACACCCATCTTTCTTTGTGTTCAATTAGCTGGCTGTTTCACTTTTATGGCTGATTTAAGAAAGCACTGAACATGCCAATATGGAAAATCATATATAAATAACATTTTCTGGGGAACCAATAAAAGATATTAAAATACTATGCAATGAAAAGAATGTCTAATCATTATTCTAATGCAATCTGAAATTATCTAATTGTGTTTTATCTGGACAGGATTCTCTAAGATTCTTCATGGTTTTGTTTTATCTAGACAACAAGAATGAGAGTAAACGTTAAGGAAATTCCCTAGGAGGAAATACTGATTTCAGAATTTTGCAATTGCATGGTATATTTGACTAATGAACATGGAGATTAAAGTACAGTTGACCCTTGAAAAATATGGGTTTGAACTGCGAGGGTCTACTTATACGCACATATTTTCAACTAAATGGGGATCGAAACTTTGGTATTCTTGGGATGTAAAACTCACATATATGAAGGGCGGCCTTTTCTTATATGTGGGTTCCAAAGGGCCAGCTGCAGAGCTTGACTGTACAAAGACTTAGTTATACTCCAGGGGCCCTAGAACCAATCCCCTACATATACCAAGGAATGACTGACTGTAGCTATAATTTCCTGCCTTCTCATTCTACTAGCTACCTACCAAGGGAAAAAATTGGGGAAGCTAGATGCCAATGGCAGAATAGGTTTTCTTTCTTTTTACTCCCAGGGGTGCTCCAAAACACATGCTCCAACCATTGCTAGAGAAAAAGAATATGAGTTCCCATGGAAGACTGAAGCAGAGTGAGCATATTCCATACCTTTACATCATCTAAAGACATAGATACTTCTCAAACAGCAGAATTAATTCCTGAAAAGGCACTCTTCAGTAAGAAAAAGAAAAAATGATGTCAGTTGAATCTCATATCCCCAAAGAAAATATTAATAAAGGCTTATGGAACTGACTGAGTTTTTAAAAAATTACAGATAATCTTTCTAAGCTAAATAATTTAAGTATTATGTGTATTAAAGGAAGAACAATATAGTAATAAAATGAACACTATATGTGTTTATGATATACTAGTGTGCTATAAAAAGTTGTTACTTCTTATATTTTCTTCCATATCTTATTACCATAATTGGGAAGCATTTATAACATGGAATTCAGACAGAGTTCTGCAGAGATTCATGACAGGCATTCTGAGACTTTTTTTTTTTTTTTCTTTTGCACATACTTAGAATCATTTCATGATCTTTGAGAAGTCTATATAGGATGCTTGTCTTGATTCCCTGTTTTCAGTGAAAAATCTGTCATTTACAAGAATAGGCATTAGGGATAAATTTACCAAACTTTCCATGAGTTTGAGATTGTGAGCCCTATCCAATTGACATCCTAGCTTCAATATGTGTAAGTGGCAAAGCCCATCATGTGTATATGGATATAAGTAGAACTGCTGTGAATAGAAAACTGTATGCATAATGACAGATTCACATTTTAAATTCTGATGCTGAAATACGTTTATATTAGTTACTACTTAAATGATATTAGATACAAATTTAGTAACTTTATGACAACTTGAAACATTGGTATGATTAGATCATATAATTGCTGTATTCTCTGGACTCTTAATTTGTCAGGGACTGTTATGCACACTGATTTCCCAAGAGCCAGTGAAGTTTAAAAGAAGAGTGGGTATGAGTCAAGGTTCCCAGATGGGAGTCCCCATAGGCGTCTGCACCCTCTGACATAGTGGCAACACAGCTTGGCCAGGCCAACCTGATCATCCTTTCTGAAACTTAATTCTGTATTATCCATAGCTCCTTCTTGTCTGCCATCCTTGGTTTGAGGGTGATATATTTCCTTTTAATCCTAATCTGGTCAGTTTGGGAGCATACTCTTTGCCTATTCATCCAAACTAGAAACCTAGCCTTCACCTTACCTGCTGCGTGTCAATCATTGGGTTCTCTATTGGCCTATTCATCTTCATCCTGGGACAAAAATTCCCTGTTTCTAAGCCTTAAAATTTCTTCCCTGAACTATTTAAGGCATCTTCCTAACTCTTTTCCAGCCTCCAGTCTTCACTCTCTAGTACATTCTCCACATCTTTACCAGCATGAACATGGTATACCTTGGTGAACTTGGAAGTATAAGTCTTAACATGTTTCTTTTTCCTTTTTTTTTTTTTTTCCCGAGATGGAGTCTCACTCTGTCACCTAGGCTGGAGTGCAGTGGCATAATCTCAGCTTACTGTAACCTCCACCTCCCAGGTTCAAGTGATTTTCCTGCCTCAACCTCCTGAGTAGCTGGGATTACAGGTGCATACCACCACGCCTGGCTAATTTTTGTATTTTTAGTAGAGATGGAGTTTCACCATGTTGGTCAGACTGGTCTTGAACTCCTGACCTCATGATCTGCCCACCTCTGCCTCCCAAAGTGCTGGGATTACAGGCGTGAGCTACCGTGCCCAGCCAACATGTCTCTTTCATAAATCCCCTTTGCTTTTGAATTCCTTGGTAAGGAATCTAGTAACCCTTATACACTTATATCACCTCAAATAGCCAGAAGAAGTTGTTGCTCTCAACGTAAGGTTTAGTTTTCTCAGCACACCAAAGGCCCTCCCAATGTTGTGCTGATAATTGGAATGTCCTCATCTCCTATTATCATCTTATCACCCTTTGTCTTCCCTTCATGCGTCAGAACACTCAAGACTTGGGTCATACATTACCTCCTCTGTGATGTGTGTCTCTGAGTTAGCTGATCCCTTATCTCTACTCCCTTATTACCTTTGCTTATTGCTTTCCCTATAATTGTTCATTTTCTTATCTGTGTAGATTTCTGGAGTGAAGAAACTGAATGTTTCTTAACTATGTCTTGCTCATTATTAGTTTAACTATGCTACCCTAGCACGTAGCACAATACCTGGAACATCCAACAAGCCCCACAAGCAAACACATATTGGCAGAATAAAACCATGAATTTATGACTCCAGTTGTTCATCCCCCTAGGCAAAAGAATAAAATTGGACTCTTATCTCACACCATCAACAAAATCAACTCCAAATGTATTAAAGACTTAAACATAAGACTCTGTAAAACTACCAGAAGAAAACATAGGGGAAACTCTCCATGACATTGGTCTGGGCAATTATTTGTTAGATATGATCCCCAAAGCATGGGCAACAAAACAAAAATAGAATAATAGGATTGCATCAAACAAAAAAGCTTCTGCACAGCAAAGGAAACAATTAACAGAGCAAACAAATAATCCACAGAACGGAAGAAAATATTTGCAGAACACACATCTGATAAGGGACTAATTATCCAAAATATATAACGAATTCAATTCAATAGCAAGAAAACAAAAAAATTGATTAAAAAACAGACAAAGGACCTGAACACTTCTCAAAGGAAAACATACAGATGGCCAACAGATATATGAAAAAAAAAAAAAAAAAAAAACCTCAACATCTCTAATCATCAAGGACAACTTATCACAAATTTAAACAATAATGTGATATTACTTCATAGCTGTTAGAATGGCTGTTATCAAAAGATGAAAGATAAGTGATAGCAAGGGTATGAAGAAAGGGGAACCCTGATACAGATACGCTATTGGTAGGAATGTAAATTAGCACTCCCATTATGGAACCAGTATGTAGGTTCCTTAAACATTACCATATGATCTTGCAATCACACTTCTGGATCTAAAGCCAAAGGAACTGAAATCAGTATGTCTAATAGATATCTGCACTCCCATGTTCCCTGTAGCACAATTCACAGTAGTCAAGATACAGAATTAACCTAAATGTCTCTTAACATATGATAGAATCGATAAATAACTTCAGTAAAGTTTCAGGATACAAATCAATGTATAAATATCAGTAGCACTTGTATCCACCAATAATGTCCAAGCTAAAGCCAAATTAAAAACACAATCCCATTTACAATAGCCAAAAAAAAAGACTGATATCTAGGAATATAGCTTACCAAGGAAGTAAAAGATCTCTACAAGAAGAATTACAAAACACTGCTGAAAGAAATCAGAGACAACACAAACAAATAGGAAAATGTTCCAAGCTCATGGATAGGAAGAATCAATATTGTTGAAATGACTACACTGCCCAAAGCAATTACTATTCCTATGAAACTACCAATGTCATTTATCACAGAATTAGAAAAGAAATATTCTAAAATGTATATAGACCCAAAGAAGAGCCCAAGGCCGGGCGCGGTGGCTCACGCCTGTAATCCCAGCACTTTGGGAGGCCGAGGCGGGCGGATCACAAGGTCAGGAGATCGAGACCACGGTGAAACCCCGTCTCTACTAAAAATACAAAAAATTAGCCGGGCGCGGTTGTGGGCGCCTGTAGTCCCAGCTACTCGGGAGGCTGAAGCAGGAGAATGGCGTGAACCCGGGAGGCGGAGCTTGCAGTGAGCCGAGATCGCGCCACTGCACTCCAGCCTGGGCGACAGAGCGAGACTCCGTCTCAAAAAAAAAAAAAAAAAAAGAAGAGCCCAAATTGCCAAAGCAATCCAAAGGAAAAAGAACAGAGCTGGGGATATACATTACCTGACTTCAAACTATACTAAAAGGCTACAGTGACCAAAATAGCATGGTATTGGTACAAAGGCGCATCAACCAGTGGAACAGGATAGAGAGCCCAGAAATAAAGACACACATCTAAATCACCTGATGCTCATCAAAGTCAACAATAACAAAGAATGAGGAAAGGACTCCCTGTTTAATAAATGGTGCTGGGATAACTGGCTAGCCATATGCAGGAGATTAAAGTTGGACACCTTCCTCTTACCAAATACAAAAATTAACTCAAAATAGATTAAAGATTTAATTTTAAGACCTAACAAAATAAAAACGTTACAAAAAAACCTAGGGAATAATATTCTGGACATCAGCCTTGGTAAATAATTAATGACCATCCCCAGAAGCGATTACAACAAACCAAAAATTGACAAGTGGGTCCTAATTAAAGAGCTTCTGCACAGCAAAAGAAACTATCAACAGACTAGACAACCTACAGAATACGATAAAATATTTGAAAACTGTGCATCTGACAAAGGTCTAATACCCAAGCTCTACAAGGAACTTAAATCAGCAAGCAAAAAACAAATAACCCCATTAAAAATGGACAAAGGACATGAATAGACACTTCTCAAAAGAAGACATATATCTGGCCAACAAATATATGAAAAAATGCTTATCATAATTAATCATTAGAGAAATGCAAATCAAAACCACAGTGAGATGCCATCTCACAACGGTCAGAATGGCTATTACTAAAAAGCAAAAGAACATCAGATGCTGATGAGGTTATGGAAAAAGAGAGTGATTATCTACTACTTCTGGAAAGAATCACACTTCAGAGAAGGCAATTAGCTGGACAGAGCAATCTTCCAAGAGGTGGATGGCATATAGAGGTCTATTTCCAATGCAAAAAAGGCTTAAAACATCATGGAAGGGAGGGATGTTGGCAATGAGAAGGTAATCCCAGGGGATGGAGTACAAAACAATATGCCGAGCATCCGAGAAGACAGACTCTAGGAGACATCTTGTTCCAAGTGCCTCATGGTATCATTTTAGGGGTGAAATGACATCAGTAATGAAGCGGGACCCCCAGGTTCTAGAGTACTCCAATGGCCTGCTGTGGTTGGTAGCCCATATTGGGAGGATCAGAAATGAAGCAGTTCTTCACAGTGTTTTGAGACTCCTTCCAATATCTTCTACCTTTTATATCTATAGTCATGAAAAATTAGGAATGACATTTAGAATGACACCCTAAACTTAGAGAAAATTCTCAGGAATTGAAGCAAGGTTGAATAACATTCTCTTAACAAAACATTAATGCATCATGGCCTGAGTACTCATATAGTACCTGCTACTCTAGAAAAGTGGACAAAGACTATTTTTAAAATTACTTTCAAAGATAAGACTCAAAATAAAATATTTGGGAATTAAGCATTATGTACCCTGAAAATTCAGTTGTTAAAATGACCAGTCCATTTAAGAAAGTTCAACTATGGATAATGCTTCTTACTGGTAAACTAAAAAATAGACAAAAGGATAAAAGCCTGAATTAACTGTTACGTCAAGGAAGCAAATCACCATTACATGACTGTTGAACAGTTAGAATCTGTTAACACACCGTCATAAAGGGCTGGTGAATACTTAAATGAGCGCATGGGAATTTGAAGTAAGAAGACAGAACTCCCTGCCAGTTTAGAAGACTAAATAAATTAATATGGCAGAAGGTATAAACTGTATGGTTCTTTTTTCCCCTACAGCCACTCTCATTATCTTAGGAGAGAACACTTTGAAAATTTCCCACCTATGTGGTAGAAAACCTATCATAAAAGCATTCAGAATGAAACTGGAATTCTAAGGGTACATTCATACAGGAAGTTACGCCTTCTCCTTGTCCACACCCACAAATACTCACATACACGCTATAAAAATTGAAGAACTGCTTCTTCAATCATCCTTGATTAATATCAACTAAACCATATGTTACATAATTGGGAAACTTGTTTGGAAAAATAGTTGTACAAATGCCAACCTTATAGCTACAAATCAACGTTGACACGACTAGCTGTAAGTCCTGGAGGAGAGTTATAATGGAATTTACCAACCCGGTATAAGTGCATTTAAGGTCACAAATGTTTGTCTATAATTCTGAAGAGAATTCTTTTCCACTGACCCATAACCACAAATTCAGCTTGCCTAGACTTTGTGCCTATAACTGATTTGTCAAAGAATCTTAGACTATTAGGACAAAAAAAAAAAGAACTTCAAAAACATCTTGTCCCCACCCTCCAACAGATTAAGAAAACAAAGGCCAGGAAAGTTAAATAACTTGCTAAGGCCTTGTCATGAGTTAGCACTGACATGGTATAGGGGAAATTTTTAACATAGAAATAAGTATTACTTAGGCACTAATTAAAAGCATAAAAGTCATTGTAGTACCTTGAAAAGGAGAGAATAAAGAACAGGGACCATTCAGGCTTCAATGTCTTATTTATTTGTGCTACAAAATCTCAGTTGGAATGCTGTGACATTAGAGTGTTTTGGTTAATTAAATGTTCTGGTTGACTAAGTATTTGACCAAAAATACCTTTTGCTTCAACCCTTCATGCTGAAAAGATTTTCTTTCAGAGGCCAGGGCACTTTCTGGCCTTCAAAAGTATATGTTGTATTCAAACAAATCATTTTCTTAGGTCTGAAGCTAGAAACTATATTTTTTGTGTGCTGCCATGCCCTTTTAGTACTTTTCCTCATCTTGTGCCTGCCTTCTCATCTCGGGAACTCAATGCACCGATAAGGCCCTGGGATTCCCTATCTAGAGGTAACTTTGCCACAGGAACCCATACTCCATCAGTGCTTCCCAAATTTAGCTGATAGGCATTTAAATCAAGTGGAAGCTTTTTAAAACCTAAATATCTGGGCGTCAGAATTCATGTGTAAAATACATGACCCATTCCTTGTAGTGTAGTCAGGTATTGTATTTAGCATTTAGAAAACAGCCTTAGATTAATCTCTCCCTCTTTACTCTAATGAATATACAAAATATGCAGCATTATTTAATGTGTACCTTTTTAATTATTTTATTTTTTTATTCTCAAGGTATCAGAGAGAAATTCAATAAAACTAATGAAGGCTAGGGTTCTAATAGTAATTGCATTCTTTAATATTTACCCATTCCAGGATAATTTTCAATTCAGCAGTTAATCTATGAAAGGTAAACTTTTAATTCCAAGAAATAAATCACTTAGAATTTTAGGTACCAGAAGGAACCTAATTATACAACAGGCAGAAGGCTTGATAATTGGAAGAAGGAGGAATTATAACTCACAGCCTAGTCTTCATTCCAGCTCTGACTTTGGCAATCCTTAGATGATCATTCTAAATGATATTTAGTGTTCACCAACAGTTTTATGTACTTATTTATTTCCATCCTTATGGAAGGGACTTAATTTCACTTTTAAATATTCATAAAATATAATTTAAATATGTGATTTAGAAGAAAAAGGATATAACTGGAGCCAAGGGTGAGACAAACAGAAGGCAAAAAACGTCAAGTGCTATGATTCTTACATCTATTCATTCATTCATTTACTCATAATAAGTACCCACTATTGGTCTGGCATCCAGTTCGATGGCTATACAGTGACAGAATTCCACTGGCTGTTTACTTCAGATGTCTACTCTGATTGATTGGTGTCTATGCCTATTAATTTAATATTTTGAGTATTACTACCTACTGCTGGGAGTAGAACAGAGACAACAAACATGGACCATTCCTGCACGGGCTTCTAGTATTTCACACACAGACATATTCAAGCAACTCCAATAGAGTATGGCAAAATGAAATATAATGCATTAAGGAAACAAAAAATACAACAGCAAGAAAACAACAAAAAACCCAGTATGAGTTAGAGACAAAGGCAGAGTTGGAATTTGACCCTAATGGATTTTAAGCAGGAACATAAAATAAGTTATGTTAGAAAGATACCAGTTAGAAAGATCCCTCCTTTTGCAGCAATTGTGAATGAGAGTTCATTCCTGATTTGGTTCTTGGGTTGACTGCTGTTGATTTATAGGAATGCTGGTGATTTTTGCACATTGATTTTGTATCCTGAGACTTTGCTGAAGTTGTTTATCAGCTGAAGCAGCGTTTGGGCCGAGCCTATGGGATTTTCTAGGTATAGAATCATGTAATTTTCAAGCATGGATAGTTTGACTTCCTCTCTTCCTATTTGATGCCCTTTGTTTCTTTCTCTTGCCTGATTGCCCTGCCCAGAACTTAAAATACTATGTTGAACAGGAGTGGTGAGAGAGGGCACGCTTATCTTGTGCCAATTTTCAAGTGGAATGCTTACAGTGAGATCATGTCCTTTGCAGGGACATGGTTGGAGCTGGAGGCCATTTTTGTTAGTAAACTAACACAGGAACACAAAACCAAATACCACATGTTATCACTTATAAGTGAGAACTAAATGATAAGAACACATGGACAAATAGAGGGGAACAACACACACTGGAGCATTCTAGAGAGTAGAAGGTAGGAGGAGGGACAGGATCAAGAAAAAATAACTACTGGGTACCAGGCTTAATACCTGGGTGATGAAATAATCTGTACCACAAACCTCCATGACACAAGTTTACCTATGTAACAAACCTGCACGTGTACCCCTGCATTTAAAGGTAAAGAAGAAAAGAACAGAAAGGAAGAAAGAAAAGAGAAGGAAAAAAGGAGAAAAGAAAGAGAGAAGAAAAGAAAAAGAGAACAGGAAGAGAAGAAAAGGAAAGAAGAAAAGGAAGGAAGGAAGAAAAGGCAGGAAGGAAGCAAGGAAGGAAGGGAGGGAGGGGAGGGAGGGAGGGAGGGAAAGACTCCTCTGACTGAAACAGGGAACATCTCCTGCTGCCCCCACCTGGTCAAGTTCCACCAGTCAAGACCTTGCTCAGAATTCCTCTCTACACTGAGGCCAGTTCTGAAAAGCAGTGGTTAATTCTGTGGTCTCTGGAGCTAGAATATCTGGGAGCCAATCCTGACTTATGAGTCAACAAATACAGACTTCTCTGTACCTGGATTTCTACATCTGTAAAATGGAGTTGAGAACCTACCTCCTAGGTAGGTGTGAGGAATAAAAGATAATACAAGTAAATAATACAAGTAAAATGTTTAGAATATTGTCTAGCACATATTAACACTCACTGGGAGCTTTATATACAATCTTTCTCATCTTATGACAACCTTTTAAGGGAAAGGTCCTTATCGCCATTTTATCATAATCGTTCATCATGCCTTTCACAGTGTCAGACACAAAAAAGTTTTACATTTGGTTGAAATTTTTTTGGCAATTACTCTTTCTCCCTGTACTGATTTCATTTTGTAACCAACAATAATTTTGACTTTTGACTTTCCTTTTTGCCAGCATAGATTTGAAAGTTTCGGTTACTAAAATGGGGTTTGTGTTAACTTCCTAGACTGAGTCCAAATATGTTATCTCCTGAGGGACAGAGCCTCTCCCTTATGGTAGAAAAATTAAATGATGTTAACACCTCCTATGTGTCTAAAACAATGGAAATAAGATGAGCTGTGTGCAGCCTGCCATAAAGTATTTCAGACAACTAAAGAAGGAAGCACTGCTGAGATCCACCAGTGTGTTGGCCTGCTCTGACCTTAAGTTTTATGCAAATTCTGCAGAAGGGAAGGAAAACCATGACCTGGTTAAGCTAAGACCTGCCACGCTCAAAGTGACATTGAAGTAAATATTTCAGTGGAAAAAATATGGAGATTATTTGTCTATGAAACTTGGGAAACACCTATGGGAAAGGTACTAGTGAAGTTTCTATATTTTTCTGGATTTGTCCAAGGTCAAACTAGAGCTGTGGACAGGTGTCAAATACTTTGTAAAAGGCTTTATTGGAACCAGTGTGCCTTATGTCACTGAGTCTAGACACGCGGAATTTGTAAAAGCATTTTATTAGGCATTTTAGGAAACAGAAAACAATTTTTATGACCCACTTTTTCCCTGTGGGACAAGCAGCATGTAGTCACTAAATGCTTAGAGAAAAGGAGCTCCATTTGGGATGCCACCGTAGAGGAGCCCAAACCAGCTGGTGCCCTACATAGTTTGCTCCTACCTGGGGATAAAATAATAGCACTTCAGAAACCTTTCCAAACCTTGCCCCCAGTAAAAAAAACAGAACCTTCTCATTCTGTTTAGCTTCCTGTGGTTTCAGGTCTACTGTGCCCTATAGGTTTTCACCTCTCTGACTAGTCCTTTTGGTTTGAAGCTTTTCCTTTTTCTTTTTCTACTTCATTTTTGTCTTAGATGCTTTTTGGGGGATCCTTTTCCTTTCTGAGTGAAGCTCCTAATGATGAGTCTAAATGAAGATTAACCTCATTTCCACTCTGTTGTCCAGTCCAGGGTGGTAGAATTTTAGTCCAATTTATTGTGCTCGACCCAGATTTAGGATGGAAGAAAAACCTAAACTCCACGTTGAGTGTCAAGTAATATCTCTTTGACAGCCTTTGAGGCCCCTGGAAAGCAAGCCTTGGTTCCTGTTGCAGCAGCTGCTGAGACTCAGTTTCAACATCCTCTTTTCCCAAATCCATAATAAATGTTTTATTCTGCAATGATTGTTTGCCCATTTTTCCACTATATAAGGAACCAGTCTGGTTCCCTGAGATTATTCAGACAGTAATAACCCCAGATTTTAAGGAGATTCAGTGTCACAGTCTTTACATTATCCGTTGAGGCTGTAAAATAGAAGGCAGTGTGCTCAGTTTAAGTATTTGGGCTCTGCAGGCAGACAGATCTCCATTGTATTTCAGCTCTTCCACAGAGACTTTGAACAAGTATTTTTAACATTCGAGTTTTTAAAATTTAAAGATTTATTGAATTATAACATACATATAAGACATATAAAACTTGTTGAAAGTTTACAGAGTAAGCACTCCTATGTAACCAGCACCCAGATCAAGAAAGAGGATATAATCAGCCGCCTAGCAGGTCTCCTTGCACCGCTACCTCCCGTAAGTACCCTGGGCAGGGAGGGGGTCAGGACTCCACATTATTCCAACGTCAGATGCCTTAAATTTTTTGATACTGTGTTTGACCTTCATAAGCCTCAGTTCTTCACACGTAAAATCAGGAAAATAAGAATACCAACTTCAAAGAATGTAATAATTAAATGAGATAGCCAATATAACATGCTTTGCATCGTATTAGATATTTTAATAAACTCTTAAATAGTGTTCTTATAATTTATTTTATTACTCACCTACTCATTTCGGATTGGTCTATCACCTGCTAGCCTAACCCACAAAGCAAGTGCCATCTCTTTCCAAGAACTGAAACCTATTTTTTTGTGTGTGTATGCAGCATTTTAGATTTTGAATTCGGCCAAGAAAGTTAGAGTTGTGGCAACCTGTGGGGAAAATAAAAAGAAGTGAAGAGATACACAGAGTGGGGGTACATCTCAGAGAAACACTGGAAATTCAGTTTCTCTAAGACAACTTTGTTTTTACTTTAGATTTAAGGGATACATGTACAGGTTTGTTACATGGATGCTGAAGTTTGGGCTTCGACTGAACCCATCACTCAAATAGTGAACACAGTACCCAATAGGTAGTTTTCTAACCCTTAACTACTTCCCCTCTCTCTCCTTTTGGAATTCCCAGTGCCTATTATTCCCATCTTTATGTGCATGTATACCCCCTGTTTACCTCCCACTTATAAGAAAAAACATGTGGTATTTTTCTTTTGTTTCTGTTAATTCACTTAGGATAACAGCCTGCAGCTGCATCCATGTTGCTACAAAGGATGTTGTTTCATTTTTCATAACAGTGTAATATTCCATGGTTGTATGTACCACATTTTCTTTATGCAATCCACTATTGATGGGCTGAGTAGACTCCATGTCTTTGCTATTGTGAATAATGCTGTGATAAACAAAGTGCAGGTATATTTCTGGTAGAACAATTGATTTTCCTTTGAGCATATACCCACTAACGGGATCGAGTTTGATTTCTTTGAGAAATCTAGTTTGATATCTTTGAGAAATCTCCACACTGCTTTCATAGGGGCTGAATTATTACGTTCTTGCCAACAGTTTATGAGCATTCCCTTTTCTCTGCAACCTCACAAACATCTGTTAATTTTTGGCTTTTTAATAGCCATTCTCATGAATGTGAGACAGTGTCTCATTGTGGTTTTGCTTTGCATTTCTCTGATCATTAGTGATGCTGAGCATTTTTAAAATGTTTGTTGGCTGCTTGTATGTCTTCTTTAGAGAACTGTCTGTTCATGTCCTTTGCCCACTTTTTAATAGGGTTATTTGGTTTTCTTCTTGTTGACTCTAACAATTCTGATTGGCAGTAAATAGAAGAGGAATTGAGTGGAAACAAAGGAGTTTTGCTAGTAAGAAGTGAGAGCAGAGGGTCAAATGTTAGGTTTCCAAAATCATAGACATTGAATTCAAGTTGAGCAGCCATGGAAACCACAGTTGTGAAAAGTTCTGATACTGACTGGGGACAGATGGGGAGTAAGGGTAGAGGAACTTTGGTGGGCCTTGGTACATTGATTTATTTTTAGAAAAAGAATATGTTCAAAGAACTTCTTTTGAGGGCTTAGCTCCATGTTTCCTTGAAAGTAATATCAATTTATAGTTATACATTAACTTCTAATAGGCTCTACATTTACCTCTGGCCATCCAGAAATTTCTTTCATCTTACCTCTTTAACTTCCAGACATTACCTTGTCTCTTTTGGTTGTAGTTTAGGTGTCTCCCTTTCCCCCCCTAGTTGTACACCATTCACCTCACTGCCCCATGGAATAGAGGGAGAAGTTTTCTGGTACCAGAGCATTTTGATATACAAAGCTCTTGATCCCCAGATTTCATAAAGCGTCCTAACAGAATTAGGGGCATTGTTTCAACTTTTGCACCAAGGTCAGTTATACCTTTTGAGAATCCAGGGCTCTTTTAGAGAAACCATATTTGGTGTGCTCTTTTTTTTCATGTATCTTCTCCTGGGTTTAGAAATTGATTTGATTAAAATTTGAGATGTAGCATAGGCTGATGTGAAAGCATACAACAGTACAATTAACAAGTACTCAATGAAGGATCATCTCTTCAACTTTTCCAGTCAGACTCTAAACTCCATTAAAAAAAGTATGCAAAGAGTACAGGATTAGGAGCCTAACATACCTGGGTTTGAAACGTGTATCTGCACTGATTAGTTCCATGATCTTGAGCAAATTGTGTAACATCTCTGAGTCTTAATCTCCTCTTTTATAAAATAGGGTTAATAATACTCATAGCATAATGTGAAGGTAAGTGAAATTATTTACCTAGAGTATCTTGCTCAGCACCTGGCATAGAGTAGAAAATAAACACAATAGGCCTTATTAACAATCTTAACAAATAGCTCTGTTCTAATTTGGTTATATTGTCATTAATGTCCCTTTGTGTAGAATAATAACAGCAAATGTTTATTGATCCTTTAAAATGTGTTAGACACTATTCAAAACATTATCTTATTTCAACTTCACAATTACTCATTGAGCTTGGTGTTATTGAAATCTCAAGTTCTATAGATGATAAAACTGAAATTAAGTAACTTTTCTCAAGTCTTATAGGATTAAGGGGTGGAATGAGCTTTGAACTAAGAGTTTGACTGCAGAACTCATGATCGTAACCACATCTCTACACAGCATGTTGCTCTTCCACTTGTTCTGCTTACAGAACCAACTTTAGAACTTGTCCAATACATCTGTAACTGATTTTTAATAAACCATATACATATGGTTTTGCAGCATGCTTGGTTTCAAGGTTTTGAGCCTGGGCATACTTGCCAAACATGTGTAAATTAGTTGTGTGAAAAGGGTACTTGAGGTTAAACGGTTCACATTTAATTTCATTTGTATTTTCCTAAAGCTTCATGCTTAATCTTTTGAATTACAAATACCTGACACTTCAAACTGTTTGCTTAATGCCAGTCTTTCATGTGATAAGCATAGTCTCTCATCAAGGTCTGTGGGAAAGACTGTCTTCCATGATAGCCACACTATAGGATCAAATTTACAATATTTGATAAAAAGATTAAATATCATGGTGATCAATTCAGGGCCAATTGAAATTGTGGTTCACAATTGTTGCATATCAAATTTTAAAACAATGCAATGGGAGTTTTCATATATATGGGTGGGAACCTGGAAAGAGGGAAAATGCCCTCTACATATATTTGTTATTAGATATTCAACTATTAGATGTATTATCAATAAAGCAATTCTTATTATAGGCAGATGTTCTATGCATAACAAAAATGACTATATCATCCACTTTGTTATCATATAGTCTCTTGTCTCTAAATCCCCTTGTATCTAAGGCTAGCATTATTATTTTTTCTATTAATATTACTCTCCACATTAATTATCGTATCTCTGAATCATTTCCTTACTTATGGTAGTAAGTAGCAGCCCCTCCTTAATCCTCACCTCTATTGGCTTCTATAATATTCAACTTTTTCTTATTGAAATACTGATGAATACCAGAGACAGTGTAAGTTATGTAAAACAAAGAATAGTAAGCCTTTGATCCTTCCCTAAAGATTTGTACAATATAATCAAGATATATGCAAAACAATATATGGTACAGTGAATCTCAGAAGCATATGCAAGGTGAAAAGCATGCATACAGCTCAGAGTGGGGGATGTTTTCCTCTGTGAAGGGGAGTTGCAGTGAGGGCTTTACAGGAAAGTTGGCCTCCCAGCTGTGTACTAACGGATACATAGAACCTTGCCATTTGTACCAAGTGGAGAAGAACCATTCTAGGCAGAAGGAGCAACATGAGCATGCTCATAAAGGCATGAAACAATATACCATGTTTAGGGACATAAAAGTAGTTTCCTATTTCTAGGTGATAAAGCAAAATGGAGAGAGCTCTACAATCTCAAACTAAAGAGCTGCTTAAAACTTACATTAAGAGTACATTTTTATGCTTATAAACATCATCAGATTATTCACTCATTTGCTCATGCATGCATGCATGCATTCAAAAATTTCATGAATATTTACTACGTATCTGTCTCTTTGACAGGTCCTTTGGCTTCCCTGGGAAACACTGGAAGAATTGTCTCGGGCCACAAATAAAATACACTAACAATAGTTGATGAGCAAAGAAAAAAAAAATCACAAAAAAATCTCTTTTATGTAGAAAACCCTAAAGACTCCACAAAACACTGCTAGAACTAATAATTTAGCAAAGTTGCAGTATATAAAATTAGCACACAAAAATCAGTTGTGTTTCTATACACTAACAATGAACAATCTGAAAAGTAGATTATGAATATTAAAAGAAAACAATTCCATTTACAATAGTATCAATAGCATCAAAAAAAAAAGGAACTTAGCCAAGGAGGTGAAAGACTTGTGTACAGAAAACTACAAAATATTGCTGACAGAAATTAAAGAAGACATACAAAAATGCAAAGACACCCTGTGTTTAAGGATTAAAAGACTTAATCTTATTAAGACATCCGTACTACCCAAAGTGATCTACAGATTCAATGAATTCCCTATCAAAATTCCAATGGAATTAATTTTTTTAAATTGTAAAATTTGTATGGAATCTCATGGGACTCTGAATAATCAAAACCATCTTGAAAGAGAAAAGCAGAGCTGGAGACTTCACACATCTTGATTTCAAAACATATTACGCAGCTACAGTAATCCAAACAGTGTTACTGGCATAAAAAGAGACATATAGAGCAATGGAGCAAAATAGAGAACCCAGAGATAACCCTCACAGATATGGTCACAAAGGTGTGAAGGTTACACAATAGGGAAAAGGTAGCTTCTTCAACAAATAATGTTGGGAAAACTGAACATCCACCTGCAAAATAATAAAGTTAGCAGCTTACCTTAGACAATACACAAAAATTAAGTCAAAATGGATTAGACTTGAAACCATAAACTCCTAAAGGAAAACATAGGGGGAAAGCTTCATAATATTGGTGTTGGCAATGATTTCTTCGATATGGTACCAAAAGCACAGACAAATAAAAAGCAAAATAGACTACATTAAACTTTCAAAATTGCACACAGCAAAGGAAACAATCAGCAGTAAGAAGACAGCATATGTAATGAGAAAATACTTGTGAACCATGTATCTGATATGGGGTTAATACCTAAAATATATCAAGAGCTCCTACCACTCAACAACAACAAAAACAATCTAATTTTAAAATGGACACACGGCTAAATAGATATTCCTACAAAGATATACAAATGTCCAGGAAACATATGAGAAATGTTCAGCATCCTTATGATCATTAGAAAAATGAAAATTGAAACCACAATGAGATATTACCTCACATCGTTTTTTATTTTTATTTTTAAGTCAAAAGAGGAAATAACAAGTGTTGGTGAGGATATGCAGAAACTAAGACTCTCTTTTGTTGTTGGTGGGAATGCAAAATAGTATAGCCTCTATATAAAAAGCAATATGGAAATTCCTTTTAAAATTAAAAATATAATTACAATATGATCCTACAAACCTACATTTGGGTATATTTCCAAAAGAATTGAAAATAAGATCAAGGAAAAAATTGTATACTCATGTTTGTTACAGCGTTAGGAGGAAAATGGGGAAATGTGAGTCAACAGTTGTAAAGCAGCAGATAGGGAGGATGAACACATCTAGAGACCTAATGGACACCATGAGGACTATACTTAAATACTGTACTGTGCTCAGGACTTTTTCTAAAAGGAAATTTTAGGTGATCCTGTTACTAGAATAAATAAATAAATAAATAAATAAATAAATAAATAAATAAAAATAAAGGGGTAACTGTAAGATGATAGCTATGTCAATTTGTTTCACTATAGTAACCTTTTCACTATATGCATGTATATCTAAACATCATGTATTAAACCCTAAATATATACAGCAAGTTTTTTTAAAAACACTTCAAAATCTGTGACACTCATTAAGTTTGCAAGGGATTTAAAGTTAGGAGAATAGATCTAATTTCAAATTCTACATGGACTCACTGTAGGACAAAATTATATCCTGCTTGTTCTATATTCACCTTTTTAAAAAATCTCCTGGTGAAGATAAGGAGTACCAACCACCAAATTATTTTATCCAGTAGTCCTTCATAAGTATTGGTTACCTCCACAGTGAGGGTTTCCTGGTACCAATTTCAGATTCACCAGTTTGTTAAAAGCCAACTGTTCAATAAAATGGATTTTATTTTCCCATTAAGAAATCTCCCCTCAAAAAAAAAAAAAAGTTTAAGATATCTCCGATGGAAAAGATTGGTGAAACTTATTTATTGTAGAAAGAAATAAGAAATTTGGATATAAAAATTCTTAGTATTCAATTCTATTATTTCCTATATTCTCTTGTATCCCAAATATGAAGGAGTAGTACTAAAGAGAACTGCTTTTTAAATGACCAAACTTTGAGATGTGTCTTCAGATAGAAATCAGCTGAACTACAAATCGATGTTATTTTTGGCTTAATATTTTGTATTCTTGCCTTTGTTAATAAATGTAGTTTAGAGAATTAATCAGTATTAACTTAGCTGAATAAAAATGAAATCACAATATAATGTAGTTCCCTGTTTTATAACTAAAGTAATTTTACTGGAACCTATTTATTGATCCTCATGTTCAAAAAACTTTTTAAAAGCATAGAAATATGCTATCCTGGTTTTTTAGAAAAGGTTTACTAGACATTCAATTTCATGAGGAAATTGATATGAAACTTTTCCAAGTTTTGATTCATTGTAATTTTGACTAATTGTTCTCCTGCTGTGAAGATGTGAAAATCTCCAGCTTTACTCACCTCAGCATTGGGGTGAATTAGTACGCTTACATTCAGATGGTTCTACATTCCACAATCTGATTTTTTACAGGGATATATGAGTCATTTGAGACCGTAATTTTTTTCTGACAAAAAAAATTGACAAATTCCTTTAGTATCATGAATTAACTTCTAGACATTATTAAAAACACCCCCCTTGTAACCCCCTTGAAACCCACAGAGTTTTGCCAAATAGCAAGAAATTATCGAGACATGTGCAGTGGTCAGCTCAGTTTCCTTCTCCCGCCTCACTTGATGGAAGGCAGGGTGCTCCTAATCAGACCTTATAGTATATCTAGGAAGAGCCAATCAGTTGACTTATTTGATGACTCTGTGAGCCTGTCATGTAATAAATCTATGACTCCTTTTCTCCTACCAGAAAACATGACTGAAACTGAAACTCTAAGTGAAAAACATATTAAACATGTATGAACCATTTGGGGCAAATTCTCATCTTTGTTAAAGACTTATGATTTAATGACTTAAAGCCAATCTTAGTATGTCAACAAAATATAAAACTTTAATAATCAACAACAACAACAACAAAATCTATTTACTTCTATTTTACTTGGATAAAACAAGGTGTAAACGTCCCAGGTGATGGCAATGTGGTCCCACATGCCCTGGCCGGGAGATATCAGGATGGGGATAGATATCAGGAATCTGGGCAGAGCCCTGAAGCTGGTGGAAGCTGAAAAATGGATGGACAAAGGAGAAGCGAAGTAGAGGGAACCATGGAGTCAAGTGTCCAGAAAGCAGAGCCAGTATAGGGAGATGATCTGAGGATCTCTAAGTTTCATAATATCAAGCCAGTCATGATTGGAACATGAGATAAAAGCAAGTCTAAATGAGAAGGCACTAGTGGCAGAGAGAAAAGCCAGCCATTTTCAGGGTACTGCTGCAGAGCCACGTAAGAGGTGGGGCCAGGACAGTGGTAAGAATCTGTGACAGAGCTGGGACTCAAAACCAGGGGCACTTGAGGGTCAACAGGGCCAGGGCTGAACCCACAAAAAGAATGTTTGTAAGGCTGTGTGTTTGAACTACTGAACGTACTCCCAATATTTTCTCTAGCCTTTAATAACCGGTCACCCTGAGACAGGACATGCAGGCCGGGGCTGAGCAGACATGTGAGGGCTTAATAGGGATGACTTCTGTGTTTAGAAAATTAGGAGACAAAGAGACAGGCCAAGTGTAGGGGGATAATCTCAAAGACCACATCTGACAAATGAGGCCCGCTTTTATAGATTTTGCTTTTCTTTAAAAGTATAAATTCTTTTTTTAAAAAGTATAAATGTTGTCAGCTTCAAGGAAGAAACCTACTACATTAACCTTTTCAGTTTTCCTCCCAGTTACAATCCAAGCAAAGCCAATTCACAGTGAAGCTGAGAAGTTTAGAAAGTTTGCCTTCTATCTCATTCTCTCATTTTTGCTGCATTTTCTTCTCTCCGGTACAGTTATTTAATATATCCTGGCTGCTTCACCTCCCTGCCTCAAAACAGAGTAGGAATTAAAAGCCACACTGTATGCTTTTGACTGAATAAGTGGCTATAATCTACTGCAGTTTAGTCTTAATGTGTTACCTCAAGCATCAGTTTTATTTTCAATACAGCGGGGTTTTTTTTTTTTTTTTTTCTAATTGCTTAAAGATATGAACCTTACCCTTAAGAAGGGGAAGTGGGATGAGCCATATGAGTCAGTCAAAGATAGCCCACAGGGGGCCAATCCGACCAAATCACATGTTAGACATACACTCCTGGAAATTGAAGAAGGCATGGAGAAAGCCATGACCTATTTTTGCTATTTTGTTGGAACTTGAAAGTTTTTTTTTTTTTCTTAAATCAAGGTACTAAAGAATTCCAAAAATATGTAGTAATGATAAAACAATCACATATCTATTATCAGGAAGCATAAAAATCATACAATAATCTAGTCCAGAGAGCATCATTACTTTGTCATCAGTATTCCTTTTATAAGTAAATGTCAGTTCCTGCAACATTAGACAATTGTAGTTTAGAAATGAGTAATCTAATTTATTGACCATGGCAGAGATTCAGCTCTTTGAAAAAGCATAGTCATTTTTAACCTTCTCATTGTTTATTGTTATGCATCTGACAATGGGATTTAATTTTTAGATATTTAAGCCTTTTCCTTATGCAATAGTACCCCAAAGGCAGTCATTTCCGATGGTATTTGGAATCTCAAATCTTAATTCTTTTCCAGGAACAATGGAAATAAAACAACCAATTTTAGGTGTTTCCCTATTTCCTTATTTAATAAAATCTTTTCACTTTTGCAGGCCTGCATTCTCCCTGTGAATGCTGGTTTATTTCCCCATTAATTGTCTTTCTAATTTTGATTAAACAGCCTTAAAGTGGTGGCAAAAGACACTTTTAATGTTTGTTAGCTCTGTTACTCTAGAAAGAAAAGAAAGTTTAATGTATTGCTTTAAATTCAACACACACACATACTTCTGATTGGGTAACACTAGGTTTTAAAGTACTTAAACCGAAAAGTAATTTCAAAATAAGCATTCCTTTACTCTTTGGACTATTTGAAAATAAGCTGCCAGCATGACTGCCAAATGTCCCCTCTGAGTCTACATCTACATAAAAATATTTACCAAACCATTGAGTCCACATCTCTGTGAGGACAACAGGCCATTTCTGATATGAGCTCTGGGGACTTCATGGCAGATATTTAGTTCTCAGCTGTCTTTAGCACATCCAATCCAATGTAGTTGCTTATTACTTCTGTCTTTGGAGACAACCTAAAGGATCTTATATTGTTAGAAATCTGTATCACTTAGATAAATAAATTTCAGATGTCCCCTTTTTTCTTGGTGCTGTTATGGTTATTTATATTCCCAAATGAATTGTTGCAAATATACATTAGAACTTTTGTAATGCATAAAATTACAGTATGTACATCTCTAAACTGGCTTGAGGTTAATTTTTAAATTGAATCTAGCAATGTGTGAATTTTTAAAATAGGTTTAATGTTTTACATGAAAATTTGTTTAACTGCTAAGTTCACTTTTAATTCATTAGTGTGCTTGATATACTATCTTTAGAGGCAATTATTTTAATGACAAAATACATTAAATCAACAAATAATTTTTTTAAGTATCAGGGATTTCCTCTTTAACACATTTTTATTGATTTGTAATTGAGCCTATCAAAAAGACATTTGTTAAATGAGACTACGAGAACTCACGGATCCCATTTCTGAGTATAACATATCCATTTCATATTGACCTGCTTTCTTGTTCTCAAAAATTATTTTTTCCCAACTTTGTTCAGAGGATCACTTTTTATCACAAGCTATACTTAGGGTGTCATACTGAAAGAATTTTTAAATGCCATATTTAAACTGACAAAGTTGGCAAGCTCAGAAAGAAACAATAGTGCTAAGAGCAAACAGATGTCTGCATCTGGGTGAGAGCTTTTCTCTCTAGAGGCAAATAAAATAGATAATAACCCTAAGTTGCCAAAATTTGGCATTGTGAGCCAAAACCTATCAGGAGATTGTGAAATTAATTTATACAAGTCAGAAAGTAGTTTTTGAATATATGACGAGCACTTTGGGTTTGACTTTAAATGCCTATTCTGATCACTTTCAGATTGTTTCTGGCACTCTCTAGATAGAAAATTGTTCCAGCTCATCAGACCATTAGCAACTGGGTTAACCTTCTGAATCATACATCTTTGGTGAACTGCTTATATTCATTTAGTTTGTCACATGCATTCTGTTTGTGATTTATTGAGCATTTTTTTGGTAAGAGCTCAATAGTTTTTAAGAGGCACTGTGTCATTTCTCAAAAGAATTACACTTCCTGAGCACTATCACAAGCTTCCCCAGTTATGTGCTTTTGGGATATCCCCAAATTGGACTGTGACTGCATTTTTTTTTTTTCCAGCAAAAGTACATACCTCATTTCTTTTTTTCTTTTTTTTTTAGATGGAGTCTCCCTCTATTGCCCAGGCTGGAGTGTAGTGGCACAATCTCAGCTCACTGCAACCTCCACCTCCTGCCTGGGTTCAAGTGATTCTCCTGCCACTATGCCCAGCTAGGTTTTTTTTTGTTTTTTTTTTTTTGTTTTTTTTGTTTTGGCATATTTTTAGTAGAGATGGGGTTTCACCATATTGGCCAGGCTAGTCTCGAACTCCTGACCTTGTGATCTGCCTGCCTTGGACTCCCAAAGTGTGGAGATTACAGGCATGAGCCACCACACCCAGCCACATACTTCATTTCTCCAAGTACTCTCCTTTTCTGAGCTTCTCAGCATCCACAGTCATTCCCTCCTATAGAATGCAAAGAAATGAGTTTAGCATTGCTTCAGGCAACCAATCATTGCAAATGTGGTTCCCACTCCTTAGTATTATGTATCCTGAAACAGAAAAGCAAGCATATAATTTTATAAACATAGAAAGGGAACCCTGCCTAAAAACACATTAATAATTAATGTACTTAAAACATTCTGTGTGATTTTTATATTTGAGGTTTTTTTTTTGTTTGTTTAAAAGTTATTTCTCAATGAAACCTAGTCAAATTAAAAAAGGAATGAACAAACTCAAACTTAGAAAAAAATCTTATCGGAGTTTTCTTGTTCACATTCTGCTTTCAGAAGATGCTGTAAGTTTCACCTCTACCACTGTTCCGGAGGTATTTGGGGGATTGCAGTAAGTAGTCTATTAAGTAAGTTCCATTTAAGTTAATTAAATCTTCAGGTGGCTAACTCTGTCAACTTAATCATTATGCATAGTTGTTTTATCTTCTTTCTCACTTCCTGTCATAAAACGTTTTTCACCATCAAATTCATTCATTCATTTACTCATTCAGGCACATCCTTCTATAAATGATACAAAGAAATATCAGAGAGATACAAATCACTAAAACATCAAGTTGGACTGAAAAGATATGAATGCACACAAAATTAAAGATAAAATAGTAAATGAGAAATGTCAAATAAATGGTGCAGACAAAAACAGCCCTGAAAAGGGAGAGAAGTAGAGATGCATTCAGTAAATAAATGAGTGATGCAGAAGCCCATAGATCCAAGTTTTGGCCATCAAATACAGAGGAGTGAGCAGACAGGAAAATGAAAACCCCAAGTGGGCCACCATCTGAGGTGGGTGGAGGCAAAGTTTCCATCCATGTCTAGCGTGGTTACCTACCATGCTTGAGACACAAGTATTAATAGAGTGCATAATTTTATTTTGCACTGTGCTAGACATTGGGAATGTAAAGCTGAAGAGATATGATCTACGCCATCATGGGCTGATTGACTGCCTAGCAAGGGATATAGGTTTGCTGGCTTAGGGACAAGTCCTTAAATCAAATTTCTAACACAGTTTTATGTGTTCCCTTCATTCATCTATTCAACAAATATTTTCTAAATGTCCACTTTGTGCCTGGTGTTGAAATAAGTAAAGGGGTGAAAAAACCAGACAATATCAGGCAATCTGCTACCCTTGAGGATCTTACATTCTAATGGGGGACACGGAAGACAGTCAACAAGTAATTGAGTAAATACAAAGTTTGTCATGTTAGATACATTATATGGTGAAAAATAGATAAAGATAAAGATATTAGGACAGTTGGGAAGCTAACTTACAAAGGAAGGACACAGGATTCCTCACTGACAAGGTGCTTGAGCAAGTTCTCAAAGAAAGTGAAGGGAAAGCCAGCTGGCTCACTCAGGGAACAGTGACTCAGGAGGAAGAAGAGCACCTGGGTACTTCAGACAAGCTGCTTAAATTCTTTGAACCTCTCTTTTCTTCCCTGCATAAACTGGGGTAATGAGAGTTTCCTCATGGTTATTATGATACTGAAATGAAATGATATGTTTTTCTCTAAAACACCTAGAATTGTTCCCGTACTAAGTACTAAATAAATAAATATTAGTAATTGTTAATGATTGCAATAACTGACTGGTCACGAGTTTCTGTCATTGTTTCTGTCACAGGTAGGACCTGAACATTCTTGTTTTTCATTGTTGTTGTTGCTGAGATGAAGTCTTGGTCTGTAGCCAGGCTGGAGTGTAGTGGCACGATCTCGGCTCACTGCAACCTCTGCCTCCCAAGTTGAAGCAATTCACCTGCCCCAGCCTCCTGAGTAGCTAGGACTACAGGCCCACGCCACCAGCCCACCTAATTTTTTGTATTTTTAGTAGAGACAGGTGTTGTGGGAAGTCAGGGATGCCAAACAGAGGGACTGGCTGAAGCAATGGCAGAAGAACATAAATTGTGAAGATTTCATGGACATTTATTAGTTCCCCAAATCAACACTTTTATAATTTCTTATGCCTGTCTTTAATCTCTTAATCCCGTCATCTTTGTAAACTGAGGAAGATGTATGTCACCTCAGGACCCTGTGATGATCCCGTGATGATTGCGTTAACTGCACAAATTGTTTGAAGAGCATGTGTGTTTGAACAGTATGAAATCTGGGCACCTTGAAAAAAGAACAGGATAACAGCAATGTTCAGGGAACAAGGGAGATAAGACTTGGAGTCTGACTTCTGGTAGGCCGGACAGAACAGAGCCATATTTCTCTTCTTTCAAAGGCAAATAGGAAAAATATCACTGAATTCTTTTTCTCAGCAAGAACATCCCTGAGAAAGAAAATGTGCACTGAGTGTAGGTCTATAAATGGCCCCCTCGAGGTGGGTGTCTTTTACGGTAGAAGCTGAAGGGATGAAATAAGCCCCCAACTCCTGTAGTGCTCCAGGCTTATTAGGACAAGGAAATTCTCGCCTAATAAATTTTGGTCAGACAGATTGTCTGCTCTCAAACCCTGTCTCCTGATAAGGTGTTATCAGTGACAATGCGTGGCTGAAACTTCATTAGCAATTTTAATTTCACCCCATCCTGTGATCCTGTGATCTCGCCCTACCTCCATTTGCTTTGTGATATTTTATTACCTTGTGAAGTATGTGATCTCTGTGACCCACACCCTATTTGTACACTCCCTCCTCTTTTGAAAATCGCTAATAAAAACTTGCTGGGTTTACGGCTCGGGGAGCATCACAGAACCTGCCGACATGTGATGTCTCCCCTGGACACCCAGCTTTAAAATTTCTCTCTGTTGTACTCTTTCCCTTCATTTCTCAGGCCAGCTGAGATGCTTAGGGAAATAGAAAATAACCCATGATAAATATTGGGGATGGGGTGTTCCCCCGATAGACGGGGTTTCACCATGTTGGCCAGGATGATCTCAATCTCTTCACCTCATGATCTGCCCACCTCAGCCTCCCACAGTGCTGAGATTTCAGGCATGAGCCACTATGCCTGGCCAGGGCCTGAACATTCTTAATGCCACAACATTTCCCACAGTAAGGGCTGGCCACAACCTGAATTTTTGTCCAATTAGCCTATTGGGAGATTTTATCCACAGTAACATATAAGACAAAAAAAATAGGATTTATTTCAAAATTGACTTCTGAAATATATATATTTCCAACTATAAAAAATTCATGGACATAGAGAAACTTTCTGACTATATAAAATAATAAATATAATAAAAAATGTATCACTTTCCCATTCTGGGCCTCAGTTTCCCTTCCTAGAAAAAGCAGCATAGCAGTTTTCTATGTACCCTTCCAGAAATATTTCCTGGATATATTGCATAGAAAAGCTTATAAAGGACTACATGTATGGTGTGTGTGTGTGTGGGGAGGGGGGTGTGTGTATAAATATATATTCCTATTTTTACCCAAAAGGGAACATAGCATTTATACTCCTACATAATTGTACTGGTAGGTGGTATTCCATTGTTTGGATAAATCACAGTTAATTTTACCAATTCCACATTGATTAAACATCTAGTTTGCATTTTCTGTTACAATAGTATTGCAATGAATATCATGTCCTCATGTCCTTGCAAATATATATGCATAATAAATCTCTAGAAGTAGAATTGCTGACTCTAATCTATTCTTCATAACTTTATTTTCACATTGACTCCCTAAAAATGTGTCACCATTTTAATTTCCTAGTAACCAGGTATCTGTATAAGAATGCTAGTTTCCACACAGACTTGTCAACACGTTATATTATTATCCATCAATTTTTCTTTACCTTGTCAACCAGTAAAATATATTTTGTAACTGTATGGCTCTATTTATTCACCTTTATCATAACTGTAATTAGGGGTAAAATGACTACTTCCACAGCACAAAGACCTTCTCTTATGAACGTAAACTTTTTCTCCCAGCTATAAAGTGAAAAATTTGTCTCATTCACCTGAGTATAATCCTTGTTTATGAGGCACAAAGTACAAAAATGTGACATAGCCCTTACACTGTGGTACAGCGCAATTGCATATGTTAATACACCTGACCCCCTAGTCAAAGCAAGAAATGCTTCTTGGATGGACCCTCTGCCTTTAGGAATTGATTAGCCCTCCTAGCTGAGCTACAGAATTCAAAGTGGCAGGCCTTGTACTGTGAAGATGTTAAAGAACCTCAGAGGGAACTCTGTCTCTCAGATGTGACTTGGGGAAATTTATATTTCCTGATTTCAAATGGCAAACTCTGCTATTCCCAACTTTATAATTTCAAAGAGTATCTGTCACCACACAAAGACAAATATATTTCTTTTTAAAAAATCTGGTACTTTTTAAACAAGCCTCAGGCCAGCTCTGTGCAATGAATGAAAAATGTGCTATAGATAGTCATTTCATGTTGCTTTTCATTTGATCAGCAAATGTGGAATGTTGGCACCTCAAAAAGTCAGCTCTCTACAAAGGCTTAGAGAAGCTTAGATGGTCTTTTTATATCTTTTAGTATGTATTTCTTAATATAATAAATAATGAAATAAATTTAAGTCATGTCAGTCCTCCGAAAAAGAAATTATTTGTTGGGATAACATTTGTTAGGGGTGGAGGTCTTAAAGCTTGGTGACTTTTACTTTTTCTCTGTGATGGTTTATATTAAATGACTAAATCTATTTTCCATGAGAAAATTCCTCATCTGACAACTGTCAATATCGACTCACATTAGGGCTCTAACAGTTTTTGCCATCTAACATAAATTTTAAAAATTAAATAATATATGGGGACAACTCCAAAATATATGATGAATTAGAGAAATATCTATTACCACTTAAGGCACAGGTCAGGAGCTAACCTTTTTTTTTCTTTCCTCTAAAGTTGTGTAAGTCCTGGTTGGAAAATCTTAAAGCCTTTTCGTATAGCCCTGGCCGCCTGAGTATTGATGGATGGAATGTGGCACAGGCTGGCATCTGAGATGATAGTGAAATGTGTCCTCTTTCTAAAACTGAAACTTGGGACAATGCTGCCATTTTATCAGATATTTGAGTTCAGTGAATCTCAGAGAAAAGAAGCTCAAAGGAAGTCAAAATGGCTGAAAGAGATAGTGTTTCAAATTCCAGTGCCAAATTCCAAGTGCAAAGTGCAAAGTCTAAACTGGCACGTTTAGCATCATTTGTGCAATGTTGTGAAGACATCATGAGAATATAATGAGAATATAATACGATTCTGTGCATGAGACTATTTTACATGATTTCTTTATCACGTGGTATGTCTCAACAAAGAGTCATATATATTAACTCTCCACTAAATTAAGAAATCATCAAAAACAACACTAGTGAGTCTCAATGGGAGGTAGGAAAGAGAGCTTCTTACTTCCCAAGTAGAATTATCGCAATTTCTTGGTGTGGAAGTGAGAGTTTAGGCACTAATTGTTTAAAAAAAAAAAAAAAAAAAAACTCTTTAGGATCCTCTGAATGCTCCCAATCACCTAATTCCTATCCAAATTAATATTTTCTTCAGCTTATCCTTTTCACCTTGATATTATACATTTGCTGATCAGTGGCTTATATGCTACAATGTACAAATGCTGTTTTTGCAGTAAATATAAAGCCTTTCCCTTTTAGTATACAGCGCTATATTTTATTTTGTTCCTTCTATCTAGTTTTGGGAACACAGAATTTATCTATCTGAATTCCCACTTCTTACATGGAAAGGCACTAGCTGTACATGCTCCTGGGTGAGCAGAGGTATGAGTTAGGGAGGAAGGGAACATCCCAGTAAAACAGGAATAATACAGGTTGGTTGCAGGAGAATAAAACATTCCAGGCAGTTTCACATGACTAAAGGCCATGGGCTGATAAGATCCTAAAAAACAGGGTATGGACCAAGCCCAGTAAGAACAACTGCACCCAATATGGCACTGAATTTGACCTAGGTCTCACTTAGGACCTTGTCATATGCTTATCAACACACTAAATCACACAACCAGCAGCACCATGACAGTTCCAGGAACATCTATATTAGGTGTAAAAATGGGTGGTACCAAAGTTCCAAGAACTCTCTACCCTTTTCCAGGAATTATTCCATCCCTTTGTTAAAGAAATTCATAAAGGTAGCACCCCCAAACCCCCTTGTGCTCAACTCTCTCAAGAACACCCACGCTCCCCTTTCTTCAGTGTGTCCACTTGGCAATAAGTCTCCATACTTTCCCTATGTTCTGACTCATCTTTAAATTCCTTCTCACGATGGTGTCAAAAGCCTGGATACCAGCTGGGGGTAGAGTTTCCACCAACGGCATTAGGGGACCTACCCCAGCCCACTGGTATCACCAGCTCCAGAAATTCTCTGCTTGAGTCTAATATAGAACAGATCTGAGCAGCTTCCTTTTTGAGATTGTCTTTATGCAGAAAGGTATCCATTGGAAAAAATTCTCTGTTTCTTTCTCCAGTTTCGGAGCTAAGAAGAGAACGTCTTGCCTATGCCTCAGAGATCCACTGTCACTCCCCAATCTGACCCTGGTTTACCTTCTGATTTGGAGCTGAATCATTCTCAGTGGCTTTCCTCATGGGCTTATACTCCCCTCAAATTTCTGTGACTTAATGGAGCCTCTGTTCATGTCTCTGCATCCATCCATTCCTACAGTGGAAACACTGGTCCTGTTCCAACTGCTGACATCAACATAAACGCCTAAAGTTTTTCAAGGGGACATCAAATTTTCAACTAGGAGACATTCTATTTTCTTTCCATAACTCTCCCAGGTATAACTGAATGTATTTTATCATCAGGGGAACCCACCCCGATAGTTCACATGGGTTCTTTTCTATTTCCCTAAGCATCTTGGTTGGTCTGAGAAATGAAGGGAAAGAGTACAACAGAGAGAAATTTTAAAGCTGGGTGTCCAGGGGAGACATCACATGTCGGCAGGTTCTGTGATGCTCCCTGAGCCGTAAAAGTAGCAAGTTTTTATTAGCGATTTTCAAAAGGGGAGGGAATAGGGTGTGGGTCACAGAGATCACATGCTTCACAAGGTAATAAAATATCACAAAGCAAATGGAGGCAGGGCGAGATTACAGGATCACAGGACCACAGGATGGGGTGAAATTAAAATTTGCTAATGAAGTTTCGGGCACACATTGTCATTGATAACACCTTATCAGGAGACAGGGTTTGAGAGCAGACAACCTGTCTGACCAAAATTTATTAAGCAGGAATTTCCTCGACCTAATAAGCCTGGGAACGCTACAGGAGACCAGGGCTTTTTTCAACCCTTCGACTTTGACCATAAAAGATGGCTGCCTCCAAGGGGGCCATTTATAGACCTACCCTCAGGGCGCATTCTCTTTCTCAGGGATGTTCCTTGCTAAGAAAAAGAATTCAGTGATATTTCTCCTATTTGCCTTTGAAAGAAGAGAAATATGGGCTCTGTTCCATCTGGCTCACTGGCAGTCAGAGTCCAAAGTCCTATCTCCCTTGTTCCCTGAACATTGCTGTTATCCTGTTCTTTTTCCAAGGTGCCCAGATTTCATATTGTTCAAACACACATGCTCTTCAAACAATTTGTGCAGTTAACGCAATCATCACGGGGTCATCACAGGGTCCTGAGGTGACATACATCCTCCTCAGTTTACAAAGATGACGGGATTAAGAGATTAAAGTAAAAACAGGCATAGGAAATCACACGGGTATTGATTGGGGAAGTGATAAGTGTCCATGAAATCTTCAAAATTTTTGTTCAGAGACTTCAGTAAAAACAGGCATAAGAAATTATAAAAGTATTAATTTGGGGAACTAATAAATGTCCATGAAATCTTCACAATTTATATTATTCTGCCACAGCTTCAGCTGTGGTCCCTCCGTTTGGGGTCCCTTACTTCCTACAACATTTTATTTCTTTTCCATTCCAACATTATTTAGATGTCCCAGGGTGTACCCTGAAAGTGTTTGCAGTTATTTTTTCTTCTCATTGTTTCAATTTTATAGCACAGTGTATATTTAAGAAACCTTACAAGAAACCTTACATGTACATATTATGTAAGAAACCTTATGGCCGGGCGCGGTGGCTCAAGCCTGTAATCCCAGCACTTTGGGAGGCCGAGACAGGCGGATCACGAGGTCAGGAGATCGAGACCATCCTGGCTAACACGGTGAAACCCCGTCTCTACTAAAAAAAAATACAAAAAACTAGCCGGGCGAGGTGGCGGGCACCTGTAGTCCCAGCTACTCGGGAGGCTGAGGCGGGAGAATGGCGTGAACCCAGGAGGCGGAGCTTGCAGTGAGCTGAGATCCGGCCACTGCACTCCAGCCTGGGCCACAGAGCGAGACTCCGTCTCAAAAAAAAAAAAAACAAAAAAACAAAACAAGAAACCTTACATAATATACACAGTGTATATTATAAGAAACCTTAAATACACAGTGTATCTAAATATACACTGTGTATATATAAATATACACTTCTATATTTTATATATTGTATATATATTATATATACACAGTGTATGTTTAATAAATCTAAGACCTCATTTTTCCACTGCTTCAGGCACAAGCAGTGCCTGTTTTGCATTTAAAGTTACATTGTAGTTTAGACCTTCAGAGCATAAGCTAGAAAATAACCTTCATCTAAAAAGTAACCCAAATACCTCTGACCTCAATTGTTCAAGAAAATTTACTCCCCTAGCTGAGAGTCAACTAACTTATTAAGGAATCATGGAGCTACTCTGTAATATACTGTGATGACAATTCAGAAGTAAATTTCAAGGTACAGATGTAGCTTATGGCTCAAATTCTAAAACATTAGTATTTACATACAGACTTTTCCCATATGTAACTGTATAAAACTTAGTTCCTTTGAAGGGAACTAAGTTACCTCACATGGAGCATGGAAAATGAAGATACAGAAAGACATTAGCATGTAGAGACTGGAGGACACTTAATGGCTAACTCTGCTTTAATGGAGGGGCATGGTAAGCTTTCAGAGAATAGAGTAAAGGAACTGGAATTGAGAATATGGGACAGACACTACTGAGTTTTGAAGTGAGGGAAGGACAGCTCTAAAAAGATCATAAGCAAGGAGTAAACCCTGAGAGGTGATTTGGTAAACTACAAACATCTAATAAATTGACTAAAGGACAACTTGAGCAGGAGAAAGGGCACTGAGAAGCTACTAAAATTTAAATTTTACTACTTAGACTTCCTAAGTTTACAGAAATCAAATTTTACCATTACATTAGGACCTACTGCTAGTTCTAAGTTAAGAGAAGAGGAAACACATATTGTCAGTGAAATAACAACTTTATATGTAATATTTTACCGATGAATCCTATGAGGATCTCCACAACTTGCTATGGTAATGGAGCTTGCATTAATTAAGCTTCATGCTGAGAATAACTATGTAAACTGGATAAGTTACAAACATCAGCTCTTTGAAGTCTTTGGAGAAAATTACGACAGCCAGAACTTGAGGGTCCAAGATCAAGGAGCCAAGAAAAATCACAGAAGAGTGAACCCGAAACCTTGTGCCACTGTTTCCCTCAAAGCATTTGTTGACTCTTAAATTGCACGGGGCAAGAAACAAACAAAAGTTGTATTACAGGCTACTAAGACAAAAATAGAGTTTGGTCCCACTAACAATTTAATTGAGATCTGTGAGGATCTATACTCCAGGAATAAGATCAAAATAAAGCCTTACAAAATGGAAATGCAGCCTCAAATCAATTAATCTATTTAATTCCTTACTGGATCAAATAGATTTCCTGTCTACTAAAATAAGAGAATATTTGCTCTGGGGGAGATCACATCATCAGCAATCTCCATAGCTACACAGTCCAATACAGTAGCTACTGGTCACATGTGACTAAATTTGAATTAAAATTGGTAGAAATTAAATTAAACTAACAACTGAGTTCCTCAAATGACCACATTTCAACTGCTCATCAGTCACAAGTAGCAAGTTGCTAGCATATTAGAAAGCACAGATATAAAATTTTTCCATAATTGCAGAAAGTTCTATCAGGTACTCTGCTCTAAAGCCTGCAGAAGAAACAAGAATTCTCTCTGAGGGAAGAAGGAAATGGAAACAAAAATTATAAAGGTTCTTAAAGGGGCTTTTCTATTTTCAAATTACTGTATTTTTTTTTTCATAAATGTATTGAGATATAACTTGCACATAGTAAATGGTGCTATTTTAAAATGTGGCTGTGATTTTGTTTTTATTAGGTACAGTGAGGCCAACAGATCAGGTGAGGACTGCTGTTGGAAAGATAGATTGTTACTTACATACAGTTCCCAAGGAAGGGACATGCCATGCTGGGCCACTTGGGGAGGTACCCGGGTCAGTCTGGAGGCAGAAGGAATGAGGGGAAAGCATGGATGATGCTTTTTTTGCGTGGTTTCCCTGGGATAGGCATGGCAAGGTGAGTGAGGCTTGGCTAGTTTGAATAATTTCAGCAGGCTCTGGGGTATAGGGGTTGTCCTTAGTTGCCTAGTACCTGGCCCTGGGGTGATTAGGGCAGTGGATTATTGTATTCTGAAATTTATTGGTTTATTTGCATGTGAATTTCATCATGCTACTCAGAATGGTGTACAGTTAAAAGGCATTAATTTTTGTTTACTTCTGAAATTTTCCATTTAATATTTTTGAAAAAAAGTTAACCATAGATAACTGAAACTGCAGAAAGCGAAACTGCAGATAAAGGGAGACTACGATACTTAAAAATTTGCTAAGAATGTAGATCTTATACTAAGTGTTGTTACCACAAAGAAGGAGGTGGGGCTCAAGGAAGATTTTGGAAGTGAAAATAAAATTTAATTTTTTAATAGATATAAGACTATTTAGGCTATCTGGTTCTCCTTGAATGAACTTTCTTGGTTACATCTTTCAAGGTTTTTGCCTAGTTCATTTAAGTCATCTAAATGAATAACATAGTTACCAAAATGATATTTTCTCTTGCTATGTTTTTTAAATGTGTATAGAAACTCTAGTGATGTCACTTCTCACTCCAAATAGTGGTAATTTCTGCTTTTTCCTTTTTTTCTCATCAGTCTGACTCTATTGATTTTACTGCCCTTCTCAAAACACCAGCTTTTAATTTTCTCCATTATATTTGTTTTGTGTTTTATGGATTTCTGCAATTATTGCTATTATTTCCTTTCTTCAGTCTACATTTGGATTCGATTTCCATTTTTTCCTTTCTTAAATATGAAACTGAGATCTCTGACTTGAGAAGTTTCTTCTTTTTCTGATACAGACTTTCTTTGCTATGGGTTTACTTCTAAGCTCTGTGTCTGCTGCATCCTCGAAATTTTGCAATGTTGCTTTTTCATTTTAATTTGGTTTAAAATATTTTTATAATTTCCCTTCTTTCTTTTCTGACCTATGGGACATTAAGAAGTATGATTTGTAGTTCCCAAATATTAGGGATTTTCTAGTGATTTTTATGCTATTGATTTCCAATTCAATTTCATTATGCTCAGTGGACATACTTGACTCTTTTTAAATTGGCACTTTATTTTACAGCAAACAATAATATATATCTTTGTAAAATGTCCATATACACTTAAAAATGTGTATTCTGCTGTTGAGTGGGGTGTTCTATAAATATCAGTTAGATAAAGCTGATTGATAGTGTCTTTTTATCCTTATATTTTTATCTATTTATTCAATACATTAATTTAAAGTAGGTGTTAATTTCCAACTATAATTGTGGGTTTGCGTAGTTCTTTCCATTCTGTTTTTGCTTCATCTATTTTTAAGGACTTATCATTAAGTGCATAAATGTTTAGGATTGTTAAGGTCACTTGATAAATTCAACCCTTTATTATTATGAAACAATTTTCTTATCCCTGGTAATATCCTCTGCTCTGAAACCTACTTTGACATTAATACAGCCAATCCAGCTTTCTGCTGACTACTGTTATCATGGTATTTTTTCCTATCCTTTTACTTTTAACCTATTTATGTCTTCATATGTAAGTATATTTCATATAAGCACCATATTTTCTGGCTTGCTTTTTTATCTAATTCAGCAATTTTTGCCTTTAAACTAAAATGTTTACATCATTTACATTTGATGTAATTACTGAATTGAATATAAATGTGTCATCTTGCTCCTTAGTTCTTAATTTTCCCCATGTTCCTTATTCCATTCTTTTTTCTATCTTTGTATAAATTATTTTTTTATGATTCCATTTTATCTCCTTTGTAAGAATTTTAGCTAAAGTTCTTTGTTCTATTTTGCTATTAATGTTGCTTTAAGGCTCATAGTGTACTTGTTTAACTTACCACAATCTACATTTGAGTAATATTTTACCACTTAATGTACAGATATAAACCTTGAAACAGTATACTTCCCCCTCACTAGATTTTGTTCTATTGTTGTCATATATTTGATTTCTACATATATTAAAAACCCCTGAATGTGTTGTTACATTTTTACTTAAGATACTTGATTTACTTTTAAAGAGATAAAACATAAGTTAAAATTAATTTATATATATGTACATTTATTTTATTTCTAGTCAGCCCTCTGTATTTGTAGGTTCTGTATCAATAGATTTAACTAACTGTGGGTCGAACATACTTTTTAAAAATTTCAGAAAATATTTACTCTGTTGCTGATCTGTACTATGTAGTTAGGCCTACAATGGCTGCATCTATACTAAGGACTTAGATTTTTTTGTTGTCATTATTCCCTAAAAAATAGAGGATAACAACTACTTACATAGCATTTCTATTATATTAGGTATTATAAGTTATCTAGAGATAACTTAAAGTATACAGAAAATTTTCATAAGTTATATGCAAATAGTATGCCATTTTATACAAGGGACTTGAGCATCTGTGGACTTCGGTATCCAACAGGGATCCTAGAAACAATCCCTCGTGGATACTGAAGGATGACTATATTCTTCATTCCTCTTTATAGGTACAGATCTCATTTGTTATCACTCTGCTTCTGTCTGAAGGAATTTTGTTTACTATTTCTTTTAGTGCAGGTCCACTGCTATTGATTTGTTTCAGCTTTTCTTTGTTGCAGAAAGTTTATATATTGACCAGATTTGTTCTTAAAGTACTTTAGAGATACTGCTCACTTGTCTTATTGCTTGCATTGTTTCAGATGAGAAATGTGTTGGCATCCTTGTCTTTGTTCCTCCATTTGTAACATATCTGTTTTCCTTTGGCTGCTTTTAATGTGCTCAGTTCATTACTCGTTTTAAACATTTGTTTATTGTATGTCCTGATGTCGTTTTCCTTGACTTGTTTCTTGTTCTTTGAGTTCATTTAGCTTCTTGGATCTGTAGACTTATAATTTTTATGAAATTTGGAAATTTTAAGTCATTTCTTTAAATATTTTTATGTCCCTTTCACTTCTATACTTTATGGACTCAAATTACACATATATTGAGTAACTTGAAGTTGTTCCAAAGCTTACTGATGCACCTTTTTGTCAGTCATTTCTCTTCTGCCTTCTATCATTTTGGATATTTTAATTGTGGAGGGGAAGCAGATTTTCCTTGACCTTCATAGAGTCCCTGACCAGCTTTAACAATAAAAGTGATAAAAACATATTAACAAGACAAAAGCATACAAATTTATTTAATACGTTTTATGTGACATGAGAGCCTTCAGAAATGAAGACCCAAAGAAACAGGGAAATGTATTTTTATGCTAAGTTTGATGAAGAAATGGATAGCTGTTGAGAAGTAGAATTAGACAAAGAGGGTATGATCTAATGATGACGAACTGGGGGAAATTTAGCAAGGCTTGTTTGTTCCGATTATTCTCTATGTCCCTATGTCTTCAAAGAGAAGGGCCTTCCTTTCCTTCGGGTACAGGGAGGCTACCTGTCACGTGAAGGTCTTATAATATGCTCGAGGGAAAGGTCAGAATATTATTTCTAAGTTTTATGACCTGCATGGGGCAGAAGGTCAGAGGATTCTTTCTAGCCTTTATCACCTGCTTCAGGGGAGAAAGATAGGAGAAAGTCAGAGAAACCTTCCTGCTTCTGAGGTTTTCTCAGCCCCCTTCAGCTTACAACACTCCATATGCCAAGCTGTCATATTTTGGGGTAGTGTGTTTTGAACCTCATCAATTGCTATGCCTTCAAGTTTACTAATCTTTCAGCAGTGCCTAATCTTCTGTGAATGCCTTCCAGTAAACTTTCCATCCCAGACTTTGCAGATCTTATCTCTAGAAGCTGATTTTAGTTTTTTTGATATATTACACATCCCTTAACATGCTAAATTTTTCTCTATCTTATTGAACATACTATTTTTAAAGTCCTTGTCTGCACTTTCATCTGCATCATTTTCCAGTTTGTTTTAATTTTTCTCTGCATGCCAGTTGCATTTTCCTCCTTCATTGCATGCCTGACAATTTTTAAATTGTGAATATTACCTTGTTGAGGGCTGGATATTTTTGTAATCTTATTAATATCCTTGAACTTCACTCTAAGATGCAGTTAAGTTACATGGAAAGAGTTTGATCTTTTGGAGCCTTGCTTTTAAATTTGTTAGACATAATTGGAGGAGGCTTTAATCTAGAGCTAATTTTACTCACTATTGATGTAATACTCCACCCAATATCCTCGAATTATGAGTTATTTTCCATTCTGGCTGATGGGAACACACATTATTGCTGATTCTGTTCATGTTTTGAGGATTGTTTTCTCTAATCCTTTCATGTGGTTTTCTTTTTACTCAGTCTCAGAAAGTTTCTTCTCACATGTACACTGGTAAATACTCAATTGAAGATTCAACTGAAATCCTCTATGGGACTCCAGACTCCCCCACTCTGGAACTCTTCCCTGCAAATTCCAGCTGCCTAAACTCCCTTCCATCTCAGTTTCTCCATAACTGAGGAACACCACCAGGCTCCAGCTGGGTTTTCCCTCCTTGTGCACTGATCTGGAAAGTCTTTCACATCAGTAAGTGAGGGAAATCATAGAGTTCTCCTGCTGTGTTCCCATCTCTCAAAATCACTATGTGGTGTCACAGACAATGTTTGAAAACAAGTGTTTCTTATATTTTGTCCAGTTTTTACTTGTTTCCGGCAGGCGGTTATATTCAGTCCAAGGTACTTCATCTAGGCTGAAAATGGAAATTGCCTTTACAAATTTTCAAACACAGTAAAAATTATCGGATGTATCACCCCGAGCCCTAGCAGGAGGCAGAAACAACAGAGTAACCATGAAGATAAAAAGAACTCTAACAGGTATTCTGGGGAAGTCAGAGAATACTCAAGGACCGACAAACTTTGGAGGGGAATCAGACTTTACTGAAGATTGGTTATAGCCCAGTAGATGCTGGAGAAATTATCTGGGCATTCCAGGCCAGAGATAACCCATAGGAGACAAACAAAAAAGGAAAGAACTTCTGTTCATTCAGGCAAGCTGATGGTTGTAGGCAGGCGTGAAGATAGAGGGGGGCTGTAGACATGAGGTCTGTGGCTCATTGTGATGGGTAACCCTGAGTATCAACTTGATTGGACTGAGGAATGCAAAGTATTGATCCTGGGTATGTCTGTGTGGGTGTTGCCAAAGGAGATTAACATTTGAGTCAATGGGCTGGGGAAGGCAGACCCACCCTTAATCTGGGTGAGTACCATCTAATTAGCTGCCAGCAAATATAAAACAGGCAGAAAAATGTGAAAAGGCTAGACTGACCTAACCTCTCAGCCTGCGTCTTTCTCCCATGCTATATGCTTCCTGCCCTCAAACATCAGATTACAAGTTCTTCAGTTTTGGAACTCAGACTGGCTCTCCTAACTCCTCAGCTTGCAGATGGCCTATTGTGGGATATGGATATGGATATATACACATACACACACACACACACATAATCCTACGTCTACATATATATGTATATCCTATTACTTCTGTCCCTCTAGAGAACCCTGACTAATACACTCATGGTATCTACAATAAGAGGGTCACAGGAAGCAAACTTGTAGGACACAGGTGAGCTAAGGCTGACGGGAAAGTGGACAGAGGAAACTGGGCTTACAGAGGGAATTTGGGAGCTGTTGTAGGCACTGCTGGATTGAGGCGCTTGACAGGTCTCCCTCTTCAGAAATATAACCCTCTTTGTATGACTTGGGCTAAGGTCACTGCTACCCAAGTGGATACCAACAGTTAAATGCTGCAGAAGGTTGCACCCTGGAAGTGCCAGGCCCTGAAGAAAACCACGTGGGCTGTGCAGTGGAGAAAAAAGCACATCTTGGAAAAACCTGGTGAGACAGCCATGGTAGAACCGAGAAAGAATACTCTCTCCTCCAATAATGACTTTTCTCAGCACCTCTATCGAAGTTTAGCATCCACAGCTGGCAAAGAAAACATAGTTGATAGGCACTGCTATGGTTTGAATGTGTCCCCTAAAGCTCATGTGTGGGAAACTTAATCCTCAGTGTAACAGTGCTGACAGGTGGGATCTTCACAAGGTCATGAGGGCTCTGCAATCATGAACAGATCAGTGATGTTATTGCAGGAGTAGGTTCGTTATTCTGAGAGTGGGACTGTTATGAAAGCAAGTCAGGTCCTCTTGCAGTATCTCCTGTACTCTCTTGTTATGTGAGGCCTTCAGCCACAGGATGAAGCAGCCAGAAGGTCCTCACAAGAGGCGGCCACTTCCAGCCTCAAGAACTAGGAGCCAAATAAATTGCCATACTTTATAAATTACCCAGTCTGTGGCATTTTGTTATAGCAGCACTAAACAAACTAAGGCAGTCCTAGGCCCATTCTCACTTTCACAGAACAGACATCAAAGGATAAAATTGGAGCTGAAACGCTACGTGACAGCAATAGCACAAAATGTAGGAAGAGGATAAGAACAGTTTACAGGTTGTAAGATTATTTTATTTTCCAAAACGTAGCAATACCATTAATTTATAGATACTCTAATAGATCAAAGATGCATATGGTAATCTCTAAGAAAATCATAATACAAAAGCTTATAAATGAAAAAATAAACTTGATTATTCCCAAAGAAGGCAATAAAGAAAAAAGGAGTAAAGAAAAAAATGCGACAAAAAGAAAACAATCCTATGAAATAAATGTTCATTCCCCATTTTACAGTTAAGAAAATGGAAACTTGGAGGAGTTAAATAAATAGCTCCTTTGCAATGGAATTTGAGTTCAATTTCAAACTTCTTTAAATACAATGTTTATGTTCTTTGTATTATAGCATGAGGTCACATTATAAAATGCTATGGCCTGAATTGTGTTTCCCCCAAAATTCATATATTGAAGCCTTAACTCCCAGTGTGACTATACTTGGAAACAGGGCTTTTAGGAGGTAATTGCAGTTTTAAAAGATCATAAAGGTGGGGCCCTAAACTAACAGAATTGGTGGTCTTTTAAGAAGATCTCCTGCCCACCCCCTACCACACGAAGACACAGTGAGAAAGGCAGCTCTCTGAAAGCCTGGAAGAGAGCTCCACCAGGAACCGAGCTGCCTAGCACCTTCATCTTGGGCTTTCCAGCCTCTGGAACTGTGAGAAAATAGATTTCTGTTGTTGAAGCCACCCAGTTTATGGTATTTTGTTATGCCAGCCCAAGCAGCCTAATATACAAGGTATGCTAGTTTCTGTGTAATACATTATTTTCCCTTTTGTCTCTTTAAAAATTAATGTAAAAGATGGTATATCAGTAATGCTTCAAAAACTGGAAGATGAAAATCACTTATACTTTTATTGCCTCAGCACAGCAATGTTATTTTGAATATTTATTTCTGGTCCCTTTTGATTTGCATGCACAGTACAATTATATTGCATATCACCTTGTTTCTCATTTTTCCATGTATCATATTTAATTTACATATACCAACTTTAAATTGCCTGTCTGAAATTAGTTAATTCTTTTATTGTTAAGCAATATGTATTTCCTAATGGACTCAGTGTGTGTGCATTCACGTGCGCATGCTTTGGGTGTATACTTGTGGTTATTATATGTGATGTACATATAGATTTTATTACTCTTATTTCTTAGTTTAAACTTCCAGGAATAAGAGGCCAGGCGTGACAGCTCACACCTGTCATCTCCGCACTTTGGGAGACCACAGTGGGAATATCACTTGAGCCCAGGAGTTTGAGACCAGCCTGGGCAACATAGTGAGACCTTGTCTCTAAAAACTAAATTTCCAGGAATAAAATTACTGGGAGACCAATAAGAGCATTAAAACTAATCTTGTTTCTTGTTGAAATTTTCTATATCATTTTCTACCAATCCTCAGGTTTTACTGGTAAAATTACTTTTATTACTGTATTTTATTCAATCAAGTATATCTAAAATATTATTCCTATAGGAAATCGATATAAAAATTATTAGTGAGATATTTCACATTTTTTATTTGTACTGTATCTTTGAAATTCAGCACGTTTTGTACTTACAACACATCTCAGTTTAATGCTAGACATACTTTAAGTACTCAAATAGCCACATGTATGTAGTGGCTGCTCTATAGGATAATGTAGCCCTAGATCTAACTTGCCTATTTTTTGAAATAACTGTGTGTTTATTCTATCATTTATTAAATGCTGTTTCATCTGCTCAGTGTAACTTAAGCAGCATACCATGTGATGTTTTGTTCTCTAATTTTCTCTGAGAACTTACTGAACCAACAGATGCAATATTCTCATAGCTTATTTTGTAATGTGTTTATTTCTCAGAAACACACTTTCTCGTGGTTTTCAGGATGCTTTAAAATCATAGAATCTCAACAACATGTTGATTATTTTCAAGTCTTTGGAGTTACCTCCAAGTAATAATATCACCACGCACATAACAGACAAGGATGTACATAGCTGAATCCTTAGAAAAACTGAGGGAAGAAACTCAGGAAGAACCAATGAAATATTTTACTTTTGAAGTCTTGTGCTTTGTGAATAATCATGAATAGCAAATGTTACTTCATAAAGTAAACTAACTTTCAAACAAAATCAGATCATTACTAGGCCCTGAACTAATTGCAAACATGAGTGAGGACTGTTAGACAAATTCTGAGCTACTCCATAATCCACCATGTATCTTTATCTCTTTAAGGGCTAATAATGTAAAATATTTGGAAAAAGGCACCCTTTGAAGTTTAAGTCAATACTATTGATCTCTCAGAAACATATCTGCTAAACAGACAGCTTTTTCAACTCCAAGGAAATGCCCAATAAAACAAACATTTTACCTGGTAAAAAGAATTTGAAAACTAATGATAGTTAACTTCTCTCTATATGTATGAGATACATTTTATAGCAAATTTGTTATTTATCTTCTGTAAGTTTGAACTCAGGTTCAGATGTAGTTCAGGCAAATCAAATTATGTAAACAAGTTACAAAATAATTTAATTTCCTCATGTCATCTTCATGAGGTAAACTTATCAAAATGAGAGTAGCCCAAGGTTGAAGAGGGTAAACTAATCAACTTGAGTTAGTAAAGGCTTCTAGATATATTCAAAATAAACTGGAATAAATATTGAAACAATCTATCATAATAAAATTGTTGCATATTAAAACCAATCCCACCTACATTTATTTATATTTATGTTATCACAAGAAGGAATTAAATTTCAATGATTGAATAAAGCAAGATGGTACAAAATAAGTGTAAAATCAAAAGAAAAAAAAGTCAAAGATAAGGATGTAAAACAAAGGCAGGACTAAGGATAATAGAACACTAGATTACACAGTGCCCTTTCCATTAGTAAAATTAGGCCACACATTTGCTCTTAGCTGTCTAGCAGTCATTTAGAAAAGGGAAATCTAATCAGTTACAGAATTCAGTGTTCCTAAAATAGGATTTTCTTAGAATAAAATACAGCATATTGTGGTACGAAGTTCAGAAAAGTCATGTTCTCCTTTTGTCTACATGAAGTAGCCGCTGTCTAATACAATGAATAATAGCATCACCTATGTAGTACAAAGAATGGGGAATTTTGCAGAGCTCATTACAGGCTGACAGGTCAGACAAGCAACTGGACTTTCTTTGGTGAACTGAGGGGTTATTTGGCTTGAGATATGTAAAACAGGATTGTGTGTGGTGGGGAAACAACACTGGAGGTGGAATAAGGCAAATATAGACTCCAGTTCTGGCTCAGCTGCTAACTAAATCTGGTACCTTGGAAAGGTGCTCATCTTTTTCTGGGTTCCTGTTTCCTCATCTGTAAAATAATGGGGCTGTTTTCTAAGGTTATTTCCAGCTCATAATTTCTATGTTTCTAAGAAAGAAACCACGTGGTTTACTGCAAATTTGAGAGTCAATAGCAAGAATAAAACACCCATCACTCTCACTGTCTGCAAAGTCATTTTGAAACAAAATGAGAAAAAGTGTTCCCTCTAGAATAAAACAGAAAATGTCCCTATATCTGTCTGGGTAAGACATTACTGTTTCAGGCTTTTCTGTACCTGTCACTTATAAACAGGTGTACCAACATGATTAACAATGATTAATGAGTCTTTACTGGCATCAAAACACAAGCCCCAGTGACTTTTCAGTTACAAGTAGGTGTTTCCACCTCTGAGAGACAGATTGAACTTTAGCTCACCAAGGTTTGGGAGATAACTTGAAATGAATCCTCTATGGGAAAAAAACAAACAAACAAACAAACTAATATTTCATGAGTAGAAGCTATATAAAATACATTATTTTGGACATTGTGGAAAATATCAATGAACACATATGAAGCAATAGGGGATATTCAGTTTTGTTTTTTTTTTTTTTGCTTGTCACTGACAGAATTTTTTTTTTTTTTTTTTTTGGAACAGTCTCGCTCTGTCACCCAGGCTGGAGTCTGGTGTGATCTCAGCTCACTGCAAGCTCCGCCTCCCGGATTCACGCCATTCTCCTGCCTCAGCCTCTCGTGTAGCTGAAACTACTGGCGCCCGCCACCTCGCCAGGCTAATTTTTTGTATTTTTAGTAGAGACGGGTTTCACCGTGTTAGCCAGGATAGTCTCGATCTCCTGACCTCGTGATCCGCCCACCTCAGCCTCCCAAAGTGCTGGGATTACACACTGGCAGAATGTTTTTAAAAATTATTCTTAGGCTGGGCACAGTGGCTCACGCCTGTAATCCCAGCACTTTGGGAGGCCTAGGCGGGCGGATCACTAGGTCAGGAGATCGAGACCATCCTGGCTAACACGGTGAAACCCCGTCTCTACTAAAAATACAAAAAACAAAAACAAAAACAAAAAAATTAGCCGGGCGCGGTGGCGGGCGCCTGTAGTCCCAGCTACTCGGGAGGCTGAGGCAGGAGAATGGCGTGAACCCGGGAGGCGGAGCTTGCAGTGAGCCGAGATGGCGCCGCTGCACTCCAGCCTGGGCGACAGAGCCAGACTCCGTCTCAAAAAAAAAAAAAAAAAAAAAAAATCATTAGATTCTTCATTAACATAGTGTCATGCTTTATAACCTTTAGTAAGTGGTGAGTACATTTCAAAAATTACAATTAATGCTAAACAAATACAATAATTTCATCTGTACCTTTTACCAATAAGGATGAAACCAGTAAAAGGAAACTTTTGATTTCAGTAGCATTAGTCTGAGTCCTTCGGATTTTTAATCCCAAAGACTGGATTGTAGTACACTGCAACTGCTTGAGAAAGCAGTGTTGCTTTGTCAGGCTGCATATTTGAAATGGGAACAGCACTTTACCTAATCTATATCTTTTTCACCTCAGATATGGAAAGAAGGGAAAGCTTGGAGTCTTTCAGAGCTATTATTCCTATAATTGATGTAGTGCATGGCTAAAGATTCCAGAAAGAAACAAGCTAGGCTACAGGTACCCAAGAGGAGACACTCATGTCTTACAGCTAGCGGAAGAACACACATTCCAAACACACAGCATACTTCTGTTAGTCCCGATCTCTCTCAAACATCACCTATGGCTAAAAGTACTTGCCTGTTAGTTCTTAGAACTTGAAGAGAGAAGCAAGAAGCATTAGACTACATGTGAGATTAAAAATCTTCCCATTTATTCTATATGGTACATTTATTTTAGTACGGTGCTGGTCAATGTTCAGCTTTTGGATTGGATTCGAATCTCCTCTTTCCTGTATCCTAGCCTTCTCTTACCTAAGCCTGATGTACACTTTCATTTTCTTAGACACGAGTCTTCCTCAACTTTGGCCTTCTGGTTGGTTTTCCTTGCGTTTTCCAAATTTCTTCATGTAGACAATGCTTTTCCTAATTCTACATCTGTAGAACACCTATAAGAGTAATAGACTAGAATCTCTTCAGACAACAGAACAATTGTTCATTTTAACACACATGTTGTCACAGTCAATCCCCCAAAAAGAAATCTAGAAAAGCTCAAGGTTGTCCAATAGATTGGATGAGTGAAATAAAGGCATGCTCTGGATCAGAAGTGAAAAAAAATGGAAGAAAATATAGACTGTAAGTCTGCTTTTACCAGGAAAAAAAAAAAAAAAAAAATTCTGCTCTTAGGAGACCTTCACATACCTCTGAGGACAATATAGTTTATGTGGCTACCATCACAGGCTCTTGGGGTCTGTTCTTGCTCTACTACTTATTTATCAGTGAAACTTTAGGCACAGGCATCTAACTGCGCTGAACCTCATATTTCTCACTTATAACATGTGGAATACAGTAGTACCTTTTTCATAGAATTGATGGGATACACAAATAAAATTATATATTTAAAACACAAAGCCTGGCTAAATAAATATCATCTATTATACCTCATCTAATATACATATATTCTAAGAAAGCTGAACTTTCTTCTTCTTTTCTCTTCAATTTTTATACTCTTTGGCATGACATCTCTTGGTTAAAACAGGTTAATTTAACTCCACTTCATAAGCACTAGCATCTTATTCACTTAATATTGCTAAGGTGAGCTTTCATTTTCTTCTGCACTAAAGCCTGCAGCAAATAATTTATAATGATGGGTAGTGTTGACTCTTCATTTTTTATAGTGATTTGAGCTTATACATTTATCCATGCTCAAAATTTAATATCTTGTTTCAAGGGAGCAGCCAAGCACTTAATCAAGAAACAATGTCTCACTTCTAAAATATACTCAGAAAAGGACCCTATGAGACAACTCTAAGTCCAAACATGAACTCTACCACTTATCAGAATTTAGGAAATCACTTAGTTTTCCCGACTCTGTTTCTTCTTTGTTAAATGAAGATAATTATTCTCATGAGGTTGTCTGAGGATTAGAAGTAAAACATCTGGTACACACTAGGCATTTCATAAATGCTAGGTCACTTTCCACAATGATCGACTTATAAAAACAAACTATAAAAACATCAAACAGGCAAACTAAGATCCACTACCTGATAGAAATGTACTTTAAACATAACTTCTTTCAGTTTTGATTATTGTCTATTATGTAGAAATCAGTTAAACATGCAGTTTTAAACTCTTTTGGTTTCTTTAAACTCCTTTAGGATGTGCTTAATGGTCTAGTAATTTCTGATATCTCTGTATACTTGATATACCAAGTTACTGGGAAAGGTTTGTTAATATCTCCACCATGATTACAGAATGTCTATTTCTTTTAGTAATCCTGCCAACTTTTGCTTCATACATTTGGAAACTTTACTGAGAATAATTACATTTTCTTTGTAAAATGAAGTCTATTGCTGGGCACAGTGGCTCATGCCTGTAATCCCAGCACTTTGGGAGACTGAGGCAGGCGGATCACCTGAGGTCAGGAATTCGAGGCTAGCCTGGTCAACATGTTGAAAGTATACATTGTTACATATGTATACTTGTGCCATGTTGGTGTGCTGCACCCATCAACTCGTCAGCACCCATCAACTCATCGTTTACATCAGGTATAACTCCCAATGCCATCCCTCCCACCTCCCCTCTTCCCATAATAGGCCCCGGTGTGTGATGTTCCCCTTCCTGAGTCCAAGTGATCTCATTGTTCAATTCCCACCTATGAGTGAGAACATGCGGTGTTTGGTTTTCCGTTCTTGCGATAGTTTGCTGAGAATGATGGTTTCCAGCTGCATCCATGTCCCTGCAAAGGACACAAACTCATCCTTTTTTATGGCTGCATAGTATTCCATGGTGTATATGTGCCACATTTTCTTAATCCAGTCTGTCACGGATGGACATTTGGGTTGATTCCGAGTCTTTGCTATTGTGAATAGTGCCACAATAAACATACGTGTGCATGTGTCTTTATAGCAGCATGATTTATAATCCTTTGGGTATATACCCAGTAATGGGATGGCTGGGTCAAATGGTATTTCTAGTTCTAGATCCTTGAGGAATCGCCATACTGTTTTCCACAATGGTTGAACTAGTTTACAATCCCACCAACAGTATAAAAGTGTTCCTATTTCTCCACATCCTCTCCAGCACCTGTTGTTTCCTGACTTTTTAATGATCGCCATTCTAACTGGTGTGAGATGGTATCTCATTGTGGTTTTGATTTGCATTTCTCTGATGGCCAGTGATGATGAGCATTTTTTCATGTGTCTGTTGGCTGTATGAATGTCTTCTTTTGAGAAATGTTTGTTCATATCCTTTGCTCACTTTTTGATGGGGTTGTTTTTTTCTTGTAAATTTGTTTGAGTTCTTTGTAGGTTCTGGATATTAGCCCTTTGTCAGATGAGTAGATTGCAAAAATTTTCTCCCATTCTGTAGGTTGCCTGTTCACTCTGATGGTAGTTTCTTTTGCTGTGCTCTTTAGTTTAATTAGATCCCATTTGTCAATTTTGGCTTTTGTTGCCATTGCTTTGGTGTTTTAGACATGAAGTCTTTGCCCATGCCTATGTCCTGAATGGTATTACCTAGGTTTTCTTCTAGGGTTTTTATGGTATTAGGTCTAACATTTAAGTCTCTAATCCATCTTGAGTTAATTTTTGTATGAGGAGTAACAAAAGGATCCAGTTTCAGCTTTCTACTTATGGCTAGCCAGTTTTCCCAGCACCATTTATTAAATAGGGAATCCTTTCCCCATTTCTTGTTTTTCTCAGGTTTGTCAAAGATCAGATGGCTGTAGATGTGTGGTATTATTTCTGAGGACTCTGTTCTGTTCCATTGGTCTATATCTCTGTTTTGGTGCCAGTACCATGCTGTTTTGGTTTCTGTAGCCTTGTAGTATAGTTTGAAGTCAGGTAGCATGATCCCTCCAGCTTTGTTCTTTTGACTTAGGATTATCTTGGCAATGCGGGCACTTTTTTGGTTCCATATGAACTTTAAAATGGTTTTTTCCAATTCCGTGAAGAAAGTCATTGGTGGCTTGATGGGGATGGCATTGAATCTATAAATTACCTTGGGCAGTATGGCCATTTTCACAATATTGATTCTTCCTATCCATGAGCATGGTATGTTCTTCCATTTGTTTGTGTCCTCTTTTATTTCACTGAGCAGTGGTTTGTAGTTCTCCTTGAAGAGGTCCTTTACATCCATTGTAATTGGATTCCTAGGTATTTTATTCTTAGAAGTAATTGTGAATGGAAGTTCATTCATGATTTTGCTGTTTGTCTGTTACTGCTGTATAAGAATATTTGTGATTTTTGCACATTAGTTTTGTATCCTGAGACTTTGCTGAAGTTGCTTATCAGCTTAAGGAGATTTTGGGCTGAGACGATGGGGTTTTCTAAATATACAATCATGTCATCTGCAAACAGGGACAATTTGACTTCTTCTTTTCCTAACTGAATACCCTTGATTTCTTTCTCTTGCCTGATTGCCCCAGCCAGAACTTCCAATACTATGTTGAACAGGAGTGGTGAGAGAGGGCGTCCCTGTCTTGTGCCAGTTTTCAAAGGGAATGCTTCCAGTTTTTGCCCATTCAGTATGATATTGGCTGTGGGTTTGTGATAAATAGCTCTTATTATTTTGAGATACATTCCATCAATACCGAATTTATTGAGAGTTTTTAGCATGAAGGCCTGTTGAATTTTGTCAAAGGCCTTTCTGCATCTATTGAGATAATCATGTGGTTTTTGTCTTTGGTTCTGTTTATATGCTGGATTACATTTATTGATTTGCATATGTTGAACCAGCCTTGCATCCCAGAGATGAAGCCCACTTGATAATGGTGGACAAGCTTTTTGATGTGCTGCAGGATTTGGTTTGCAGTATTTTATTAAGGATTTTTGTATTGATGTTCATCAGGGATATTGGTCTAAAATTCTCTTTTAGTTGTGTCTCTGCCAGGCTTTGGTATCAGGATGATGTTGGCCTCATAAAATGAGATAGGGAGGATTCCCTCTTTTTCTATTAATTGGAATAGTTTCAGAAGGTATGGTACCAGCTCCTCCTTGTACCTCTGGTAGGATTCAGCTGTGAATCCGTCTGGTCCTGGACTTTTTATGGTTGGCAGGCTATTAATTATTGCCTCAATTTCAGAGCCTGCTATTGGTCTATTCAGGGATTCAACTTCTTCCTGGTTTAGTCTTGGGAGAGTGTAAGTGTCCAGGAAATTATCCATTTCTTCTAGATTTTCTAGTTTATTTGCATAGAGGTGTTTATAGTATTCTCTGATGGTAAGTTTGTATTTCTGTGGGGTCTGTGGTGATATCCCCTTTATCATTTTTTATTGCATCTATTTGATTCTTCTCTCCTTTCTTCTTTATTAGTCTTGCTAGCAGTCTATCAATTTTGTTGATCTTTTCAAAAAACCAGCTCCTGGAGTCATTGATTTTTTGGAGGGTTTTTTGTGTCTCTATCTCCTTCAGCTCTGCTCTGATCTTAGTTATTTCTTGCCTTCTGCTAGCTTTTGAATGTGTTTGCTCTTGTTTCTCTAGTTCTTTTAATTGTGATGTTAGAGTGTCAATTTTAGATCTTTCCTGCTTTCTCTTGTGGGCATTTAGTGCTATAAATTTCCCTCTACACACTGCTTTAAATGTGTCCCAGAGATTCTGGCATGTTGTATGTTTGTCCTCATTGGTTTCAAAGAACATCTTTATTTTTGCCTTCATTTCGTTATGTACCCAGTAGTCATTCAGGAGCAGGTTGTTCAGTTTCCATGTAGTTGAGCGGTTTTGATTGAGTTTCTTAGTCCTGAGTTCTAGTTTGATTGCACTGTGGTCTGAGAGACAGTTTGTTACAATTTCTGTTCTTGTACATTTGCTGAGGAGTGCTTTACTTCCAATTATGTGGTCAATTTTGGAATAAGTGTGATGTGGTGCTGAGAAGAATGTATATTCTGTTGATTTGGTGTGGAGGGTTCTGTAGATGTCTATTAGGTCCGCTTGGTGCAGAGTTGAATTCAATTCCTGGATATCCTTGTTAACTTTCTGTCTCGTTGATCTGTCTAATGTTGACAGTGGGGTGTTGAAGTCTCCCATTGTTATTGTATGGGAGTCTAAGTCTCTTTGTAAGTCTCTAAGGACTTGCTTTATGAATCTGGGTGCTCCTGTATTGGGTGCATATATATTTAGGATAGTTAGCTCTTCCTGTTGAATGGATCCTTTTACCATTATGTAATGGCCTTCTTTGTCTCTTTTGATCTTTGATGGGTTAAAATCTGTTTTATCAGAGACTAGGATTGCAACCCCTGCTTTTTTTTTGTTCTCCATTTGCTTGGTAGATCTTCCTCCATCCCTGTATTTTGAGCCTATGTGTGTCTCTGCATGTGAGATGGGTCTCCTGAATACAGCAAACTGATGGGTCTTGACTCTTTATCCAATTTGCCAGTCTGTGTCTTTTAATTGGACCATTTAGTCTATTTACATTTAAGGTTAATATTATGTGTGAACTTGATCCTGTCACTGTGATATTAGCTGGTTATTTTGCTCGTTAGTTGATGCAGTTTCTTCCTAGCATTGATGGTCTTTACAATTTGGTATGTTTTTGCAATGGCTGATACCGGTTGTTCCTTTCCATGTTTAGTGCTTCCTTCAGGATCTCTTGTAGGGCAGGCCTGGTGGTGACAAAATCTCTAAGTATTTGCTTGTCTGTAAAGGATTCTATTTCTCCTTCACTTATGAAACTTAGTTTGGCTAGATATGAAAGTCTGGGTTGAAAATTCTTTTAAGAATGTTGAATATTGGCCCCCACTCTCTTCTGTCTTGGAGAGTTTCTGCCGAGGGATCTGCTGTTAGTCTGATGGGCTTCCCTTTGTGGGTAACCAGACTTTTCTCTCTGGCTGCCCTTAAGATTTTTTCCTTCATTTCAACTTTGGTGAATCTGGCAATTATGTGTCTTGGAGTTGCTCTTCTCGAGGAGTATCTTTGTGGTGTTCTCTGTATATCCTGAATTTGAATGTTGGCCTGCCCTACTAGGTTGGGGAAGTTCTCCTGGATGATATCCTGAAGAGTGTTTTCCAACTTGGCTCCATTTTCCCCCTCATTTTCAGGCACCCCAATCAGACGTAGATTTGGTCTTTGCACATAATCCCATACTTCTTTAAGGCTTTGTTCATTTCTTTTTCCTCTTTTTTCTTTAGACTTCTCTTCTCGCTTCATTTCATTCATTTGATCCTCAATCGCTGATACTCTTTCTTCCAGTTGATCAAGTCGGTTACTGAAGCTTGTGCATTTGTCACATATTTCTCGTGTCATGGTTTTTATCTCTGTCAGTTCGTTTATGGCCTTCTCTGCACTGATTATTCTAGTTATCCATTCTTCCATTCTTTTTTCAAGATTTTTAGTCTTTGCGCTGGGTACATAATTGTTCCTTTAGCTCTGAGAAGTTTGATGGACTGAAGCCTTCTTCTCTTAACTCGTCAAAGTCATTCTCCATCCAGCTTTGATCCATTGCTGGCGATGAGCTGCGTTCCTTTGGAGGGGGAGATGCACTCTTATTTTTTGAATTTCCAGCTTTTCTGCCCTGCTTTTTCCCCCATCATTGTGGTTTTATCTGCCTTTGGTCTTTGATGCTGGTGACGTACTGATGGGGTTTTGGTGTGGGTGTCCTTTCTGTTTATTAGTTTTCCTTCTAACAGTCAGGACCCTCAGCTGTAGGTCTATTGGAGATTGCTTGAGGTCCACTCCAGACCCTGTTTGCCTGGGTATCAGCAGCGGAAGCTACAGAAGATAGAATATTGCTGAACAGTGAGTGATCCTGTCTGATTCTTGCTCTGGAAGCTTTGTCTCAGGGGTGTACCCCGCCGTGTGAGGTGTGGGGTGTCGGTCTGCACCTAGTGGGAGATGTCTCCCAGTTAGGCTACTCAGGGATCAGGGACCCACTTGAGCAGGCAGTCTGTCCATTCTCAGATCTCAACCTCCATGTTGGGAGATCCACTGCTCTCTTCAAAGCTGTCAGATGGGGTCATTTGCATCTGCAGAGCTTTCTGCTACTTTTTGTTTAGCTGTGCGCTGTCCCCAGAGGTGGATTCTACAGACAGGCAGGCCTCCTAGAGCTGCTGTGGGCTCCACCCAGTTCGAGCTTCCAGGCGGCTTTGTTTACCTACTTAAGCCTCAGCAATGGCGGGCGCCCCTCCCCCAGCCTTGCTGCTGCCTTGCAGTTCGATAGCAGACTGCTGTGCTAGCAATGAGGGAGGCTCTGTGGGTGTGGGACCCTCCAGGCCAGGTGTGGGATATAATCTTCCGGTGTGCTGTTTGCTAAGACCCTTGGTAAAGGGTAGTATTAGGGTGGGAGTTAACCAATTTTCCAGGTGTTGTGTGTCTCAGTTCTCCTGGCTAGGAAAAGGGATTCCCTTCACCCTTGCACTTCCCAGGTGAGGAGATGCCTCACCCTGCTTCAGCTCTCACTGGTCAGGCTGCAGCAGCTGACCAGCACCGATTGTCCGGCACTCCCCAGTAAGATATGAACTCGGTACCTCAGTTGAAACTGCAGAAATCACCCGTCTTCTGTGTCGGCTCACACTGGGAGCTGGAGACTGGAGCTGTTCCTATTCTGCCATCTTGCTCCAGGACCAACCCAAAGACAGTCAGAGTTTTCTTATCTGTGAACATGGGATGTCTTTCCATTTATTTACATCTTCTTTAATTTCTTTTGACAATGTTTTATGGTAGTTTTCAGTTGACAAGTGTTACATTTCTTTTGTGAAATTAAATTGTAGGTATTTTATTCTTCTGTGTGCTATTGTAAATGGAATTGTTTCCTTAATTTCATTTCCTGATTGTTAGTTGTATAGCTGTCCCTTGTTATCTGTGAGGAATTGTTTCTAAGACCTCATGTAAATACCAAAATCCATGGACACTCAAATCCTAACATAAAATGGGATAGTATTTTCATATAACCTATGCACATCTTTTCTATACCTAAAATCATCTCTAGGTTACTTATGATACCTAATACAATGTAAATATTATGTAAATAGTTGTTATAATATACTATTTAGGGACCAAGAAAAATTCTGTACATGTTAAGTACATTTTTTTCCAAATATTTTCAATCTGCAATTGGTTAAATCCATGGATGTGGGACAGGGGCTGAATATATTTATATGCATAAATACCACTGATTTTTGCATATGGATGTATCCTGAAACCTTGCTGAACTTGTTTATTAGCTGTTAGAGTTTGTTTTGTTAGAGTTTGTTTTGTTCCTTAGGATTGTTTATATATATAAAGTCATGTCATCTGTGATTAGTTTAATTTTTTCCTTTCCTATCTAGATTCCTTTTATTACTTTTTCTTGCCTAATTTCCTTGAATAGAATACCTAGTGCTGTCATGGATAGAAGTGGAAAGAATAGGCATCCTTGTCTCATTCCTGATCTTCGGTGAAAAGCTCTCTATTTTTCACCATCAAATATGATGATAGCTATGAACTGTTTCATAGATTTTATGATTAAGTTTCCTTCTCTTAGTTTGTTGCATACTTGTACTATGAAAGGATATTTGGTTTGTCGAATGCTTCTTATTGATCAATTGAGATGTTATTTTTGTAATATATTCTATTACATTGATTTATTTTGGGGTGTTAAATGAATCATGGACTCCTGAATAAATCTCACTTGGTCTTGATGTATAACCCTTTTGTGTATGTGTTGCTACATTCATTTTGATACCGTTTTGTTAATGATTTTGCACCTTATTTTAGGAGTTATTCATTTGTCACTTTAACTTTCTTTTCTCATGATGTCTTTTCAGGTTTTGTATTAGGGTAATATTGGCCTCATAGGCAAAATTGGAAAACATGTCTTCTATTTTTTGGAGAGTTTGTTGGGGATTGGCATTAATTCTTTTTTAAACGTTTGGTAAAATTCACCAGTGAAGTCATTTTTGCCTGTACTTTTCTTTGTGCACAGGTTTTAAATTACTAATTCAATCTATTTCTTACTATAGGTATATTCAGATTTTCAGTTTCTTGAGTTAGATTCAGTAGTTTGTGTCCTAGGAACTTGTGCATTTCATCTATGTTAACTCATTTGTTAGCATTCAATTGCTCAGATTATTCCCTTATAATTATTTTTAAAAATTGCTTTAAAGTGGTAGTGGCATCCTATCTTTTCTTCCTGATTTTAGTAATTTGGTTTCTAGAGCTGAGTTAGCTCTTATAAAAAATGGGAAACATTGTAGTTGATTCATCATTGAGAAGTCTGACATCAGGTCAAAATCTTATGTGTCATCTCTCAGAGCTGACTATAGACAATTACGAAGATGTTGAAAGTAAACATGGCAAAATTACAAAGATGTTGAAAACAGTCATGCCGAAACATGACATGGTCAACATGGCAAAAAAAGGCGGGGGTGGGGGGGCTTTTGAGAAGGCTTTCTTATTACATTCCATCAGCTGTTTTTCATTTATTTAAGATTTTATTAAAGATAGTACAGAGAACTCCTATATATCCCACCACTTCTTACATCCCCAGTTTCTCCTATTATTAACATCTTGCATTAGTGTAGCACATTTGTTACAATTGATGTTACAATCAGTGGAACAATATTGTTACATTATTAACTATGATTAAAATCCAAAGACCCAGTAATACCAATACTGGTGAGGATTTGAAGTCCATAGTTTGCTTTAGGGTTCATTCTTTGTGCTGTACAGTTGTATGTGTTTTGACTAATGTGAAATGCCATGTATCTACCATTATCATATCATATAGAATACTTTCAATGCCCTAAGAAATCTCCTGTGCTACACCTATCATCCCTCCCCCTGAACTTCTGAAAAACACTAATCTTTTCTCCGTCTCTATAGTTTTGCGTTTCCTACAATAGCATGTAGTTGGGAAGATACAGTATATAGCCTTTTTATACTGGTTTTATTCACTTAACAATATGCATTTAAGTTTCCTTTCTGTCTTTCATAGCTTAATAACTCATTTCTTTTTATCTCTAGATAATACTTATCTTAGTTCATCTTGTACTCTTGTAACAAAATACCACAAACTGGGTAATTTATAGAGAACAGAGACTTATTTCCTCACAGTTTTGCAGACTGGAAAGTCCTAGATCAAGGGGCTGACATCTGGTGGCCTTGTTGCCAAGTCATCCCATGGCAGAAGGCAGAGGGCAGAGAGAGGGCAAGAGACGCAAGGGGGTTGAACTTATCCTTTTACAAGGAATCCACCGCATGCCGGCAGAGCTCTTATGGCCGTATCCCCTCTTACCAGTCCCATCTCTTAATATTGTTACAACAGCAATTAAATTTCAACATGAGTTTGGGAGGGGACATTCAATTTATAGCAATATGCCATTGTATACATAGGCCACATTTATCTACTCACCTATTGAATGACATCTTGGCTACTTCCAGTTTTTGGCAATTGTAAATAAAGCTGCTATGAACATTCACATGCAGATTTTTGTGTAGACATAATCAACTCACTCGTTGGTTTATTTTTTTGCAACAGGGTCTTGCTCTGTCACCCAGGTAGCAGTACAGCAGCATGATCACTGTTCACTGCAGCCTCGACCTCCCTGGCCCTAACAATCCTCCCACTTCAGCCTCCTTAGTAGCTAGGACTGCAGACACATGCCAGCAAGCCTGTCTAATTATTTTAATTTTTTTTGTAGAGACTGGGCCTTGCCATATTGCCCATGCTGGGCTCAAACTCTTGGGCTCCAGCAGTCCTCCTCCCTAGGCTTCCCAAAGTGCTGGGATTACAGGCATGAGCCACTGTGCCCAGGTTTCAATTCATTTGAATAGATACATAGGAATGTGGTTGCTGGATCAAACGGTAGGACTGTTTACCTTAATTTAAAAAAAAAAAACTGCTTGTCTATGCCATTTTGCATTCCTCCCAGTAAGGGGAATTACAGTCCCTGTTACTATATATCCTCACCAGCATTATCTGGTATTATCAGATTTTTGACTTTTAGCCATTCTGATACATGTATAGCCATATCTTGTTTTTATTTGAAATTTCATAATGACATAATTTTGAATATCTTTTCATATGCTTATTTAACATACACCTTTTTATCTTCTTTCGTGAGGTGTTTGTTTAGGTCTTTTCCCCCTTTTTAAATTGAGTTGTTGATTTTCTTATTGAGTTTTAAGAGTTGATATATTTTTGTGTGTCTTGCCTATAAGTTGATCTATAGTCTGCTCATCCTCTTAATGTTAACCACTAAAATTTCCAATGTTTTTGAGAACACACTTAGGAGTAAAGCTTCCCATGTTCTGTTCCAAATAAAGTCAGTTCCCCTAGAGTGAGCTGTGGAGTTTCTTCTTCCTACATGCTGCTGTGTGCCTTCAGGAAGAAACTCTGTACCACTTCTCCTGAGCTGGGGGTGGGTACAGTGGCTAGCTTCTCTTATAATGATACCCCTGGCCAGGCTCAGGTGACTTATGCCTGTAATCCCAGTACTTTGGGAGGCCAAGGCAGGCAGATCACAAGGTCAGGAGTTCAAGACCAGCCTGACTAACATGGTGAAACCCTGTCTCTACTAAAAATACAAAAATTAGCTGGGCATGGTGGTGGGCACCTATAATCCCAGCTACTCAGGAGGCTGAGGCAGGAGAATCGCTTGAACCCGGGAGGCGAAGGTTGCAGTGAGCCGAAATCATGCCACTGCACTCCAGCCTGGGCGACAGAGCGAAACTCAATCTCAAAACAAAAACAAAAACAAACAAACAAAAACAATACCCCTCTGGCAGGTCACAGGCCTGGGTCTTGAGTCGCTGGTCTTCTCTGCTAGCTTCTTCTGACATGAAATCTCTGCTCTTACAAATGGGCTGGAGCAGGAGTGATTAGGGTTTGGTATTCTCAGTCTTTCGTGGCTGGGCCAGCACTTCCACCTTGTGAGTGGCAAATGGGTACAGGAAGAGAGCCCTAGATCTATCGGCCATGCTGACCTAAATAGAGATTCTACAACTCAGAGCCTGAGAGTTGGGGCAGTGAGAAATGCAAGTGGCCTGGCAGGGAGAGACTGTCCTGGACAAGAACATGGAGGAAAAAAGAGCCCTGTTTTCTAGGTTACAGCTGCCCAGAGTAGAGCTTCCAACACATGGAACTGGAAATGGGGTTGTAGATCAAAACTATAGGCCCCCACTCTTCTGAGATTTAGATTTTCTTGAATAAATGTTTCTCCATTTGGTCTATGCCCTTAGGACAATACACAGATACTTTAAATGGTTGATTTTTATAATTTTCACCAATTATGATTGATTCTATGGGGAGTGAGTTCATGGAGTCCCTCAAACCACTGTTCCTGAAGTGCTTCTATTATTTTTATATAAATAATTATTAATCAGGAAATGGGTGCATTTTTAAATTATTGAAGTTGAATACTAATTGATGAAGTGTAAGAGAAAAAAACTTACATAGTAGTAAGGTTGCATCTTAACTCAGTTTTTGTCTCCTAAAGGAACATGAGCTTGCTTCCTGAACTATGCTTCCTGGTCAAATTCTAGGTACTTACTAAAATCACTTTTTACTGCTAGCACCTGAATATGCCACTTTGGGTTTAACCATATGAAATAATTCATATAGTAAAAGCTGAAGTTTGTACTTTTGTATTTTTCCATCCCAAGCTATGTCTTATCTAAATATCTCTAACAATATATACTGATGGAAATACTGTCTTTGCCATATAATTAAATATGTATTAGGTTGTAACTGATACACACACAAAAAGAAATGAAATAGTGATTAATTGCTTTGTTTCACTTCCTTCTTGTATGCTTCAATTTTAGGATAGAAGAGGCCCTGGTTAACAGCTTCAGATGATGGATATGGAAAAATGGGAGAGAGAAAACAGAGTGACTAATTGTTGAGGTAAATTTCTATAGGAGGTAATTCAGGATAGAATCATGGCACCAGTAAAAACAATACTCCCGTAAAAGAACTTAGAAAAGATTTCTGCATTGGGATGGCCCATTCTGAATGTTTGTGAAATAATAAATCAGTAAATTTAATAATCTGTAGGAAGTATGATGGGAGGGGAGGAGGAAATAGGGAGTTGATAATCAATAAGCAGAAAGTTTCAATTAATACTAGATGAATAAGTTCTAAATATCTGTACAATGTTACTCATAGTTAGCAATACTGTATTGTACAGTTAAAACTTTGTAAAGCAGGTAGACCTCATGTTAAGTGTTGTTACCAGAATAAAATTTTAAAAAATAAGTGAGATAACAAATTGGAATTTGGGGCTTCAGAAAAACAATGTTTGCAGTTGGATGGTGAAAATGTTACAGAATTCATTTGAGATGAATAGAAGGATTACAGGACAGCAGTGTAGATAGTTTAAATAGTATAAATGTATGAATTTTTGTAACATTTTTGTGACTTTTTCCTAGTATGCTGGGCAACCCAGAAGTAGGAACAGACAAAGCAGATAAGTGTTGGAGACTTTCCTGAGTGTGGGCTAGGCCTCCAAGCAAACACATCCCTGAACTGGCTGACTCTGAATAATAAAGCAAGGAAGACCAAAAAAGAACCAATGGGGTGTGAGACCAGGAGTGGGGTTTGGAGTGTGTTGATTAGAAGTGAGAGAAAAACTATGGGTTTGTTGGTGGCTCACACCTGTAACCTCAGCACTTTGGGAGGCTGAGTATGGCGAATCACCTGAGGTCAGGAGTTCAAGACCAGTCTGGCCAACATGGTGAAACCCTGTCTCTACTAAGAATTTAAAAAATTAGCCAGACGTGGTAGTGGACTCTTGTAATCCTAACTACTCAGGAGGCTGTGGCAGGAGAATTGCTGCAACCTGAGAGGTGGAGGTTGTAGTGAGCCGAGACTGTGCCATGGCACTCCAGCCTGAGTGACAGAGTGAGACTACATCTCAAAAAAAAAAAAAAAAAAAAGTGGCAAATATTTAGGTTGTGACCAAGAAGAGTTAGAAAACTTGGAGGAATTGAATGAATAAAGGTAAAGGGCATGTTTTTTCTGAGCATGGCTTGAGGCTGAGTAAAGCTGGTAACTGGAGTTGGTGGCTTTGTATTAATATATAAACTTTGTGTACCTTTTCAGATTCCCTCAGTGTCCTATTTCTGAAGAATCTACCCTCCTTGCAGACCATCAATGACTTGACCAATACCCTTGCATAGTTTTCAGAGTTGGCTTAGGTCAGATTTAAATACTGGGCCAAGGTGGTCTAATTTCTCACATGCCATGCTCGTCCCTGCCAAGTCACCTCACCTGCACCCTGGAGGGCAAGATGGTATGATGGCAGGAAAGGGAATTATCCGAGGCAAACTTTGACCACCAGGAAGTAGGAATCAGAAGGTGCCAGGCAGACACATCTCCCTTTGTCTCTTTGGTTGGCTACTTTGAACTATGGCCTTTCCTTGCAATCCTTGCAAAGAAATTCCTGCCTACCAGAACATGACTACTCAGGGCCTTTACTGCTTTTTTCAACTTGTTGAGAAGGGCAGCTAGTGCAATAGCCCATTGCGTTGCATTGCTTTGCATCTTTCTTTGTCTTACTATCAATTTTCTACCATCCCTGCTCCAAGCTTGCACTTCCTCAGTAAAAGGTAACTATTATAATCGTTGCTTCAGGCTCTGATTTCTCAAGAGGGTAGGTTAAGACAAAGTTTTGATGGGGAATTATTTTCTTAAATGTAGATAGGTTCAAATATAAGAATTCTATTAATAGAATTGTAAGTTTACTAAGATAGAAGTAGTAGATGTGGAAGGATAAGATGGCTAATAGATTACCACTGAGCGTCAACAATTCTCAATGTGACATGGAAATACTGTACTGACTATTTAGAAGACAGGCTGAAAAAGCAGTAATCTCAGAAATACTGAGTTGAAGTGCTCTTACATAAGAAAGTGCTATCATAGTTTGAATATATTTACAATTATACTATCATGAGACAAGAAAATATATCCAGAAGAACATACATATAGAGTCACACATAAAAGGCCTTTAAAAAGGTTAGCCGAAAAAAATTCGTTATGCTTTTCACTGAAAAAATTTAAATCAATGTTCATTTTTCATTTACAAAGTATTTCCTTGAGCCTTTTATGGGCTGACACCCTATGTGCTTAGGATAAAGATAGGTAAATGTAAATGAAATGTCTCCTGAACCCTGTTTAACAGAGTTTACATTCTAACAGGGGGGAAGTAGGAAATAAAAAACAGATATAATAACTAAGTAAATTATATACGATAAAGATAGTAAGTACTGTGGAGAAAATAGAGCAAGGGAAGGGATAAAGACTTTGGAGGAGGTGTTGGAAGGATGACAGTTTGCAGTAGTAAATAAGATGACCAGGGTATGCCTCACTGAGAAAAGACTTTGAAAAATCTGAGAGGGTGAGTTATGTGGATATCAAAATGATGCAAACTCCAGGCCGAAGACAGTTCAGGCAAAGGCTTGAAGCACGTGTGGCATTTCTGAGAGCAGCAAGGAGGCTCAAGACGCTGGATTAGAGCAAGTGATGGGGAGAGTGGTGAAGAGTAGGTCAGGGTGGTACTAGAGGAGAGCCAGACCATGTAAGGCTTGTGGGCTATTACAGGCATTTTAGCTATCACTTTAAGGGAAATCAGGAACTACTATAAGGTTTGAAGTAGAGAAGGGACATAGTCTGACTTCCATGTTATCAGGATTACTCTGGATGTATATTGTAAAGATGGTAGTAACCTAGTTAAACTATGGGACTGGTTCAAGCCAGAATGCTAGCAGCAGAGGGGGCGATCAAAGACTGAATTCTGAGTATGTTGAAAATAAAGCCAGTAGGAGGCTTTATATCTAATGGATTGAGAATAGAGTATGAGAGAAAGTAAGGAGTGAAGATGTGACTCTAAAATTTCTCACTTAACCTGAAAGATGATTACCATGAACTGGGATGGATAGGACTCTGGTTGGAAAAGATTTTAGAGGAAAGATGAGAATTTGGTTTTGAGCATTTATGATTTGGTACACTTTTAGACATCTAAGTGACGATAGAAGGGAGTTGGATATATGAATAGAGCAGGTGTCAGCAGACAGTTTCATAAAGGACCAGATAGTAAATATTTTAGGCTTTGTGGGCCAGATGTTCTCTGTCACAACTACTCTGCCTTTGTGTAGCCCCAGACAATATGCAGGGGAATGACACAGCTATGTTCCAAGTAAACCTTTATTTTAAAAAACAGGCTGTGGCTGAATTTGGCCTGAGGGCTGCAGTTTGGTAGCTCCTGATCTAGAGTTGGGGGGGGGAAATCTGGATTGGAGAAGTACATTTGGAAATTATCAGTATGAAATATTTTTAAGGCCACATTAATTTGATGTAATAACTTATGCATTTAATATTTGTGCTTTCCCCCTTGTGAATAAATTGTATTTTCTTAACTATATATCAGTTTTCCTTAAAAAGGAGCCCACAACAAACTATTAAAAAGCCAATTTGATGATGTTTTAAAAACATACCATGCTCATGGATAGGAAGAATCAATATCGTGAAAATGGCCATACTGCCCAAGGTAATTTATAGATTCAATGCCATCCCCATCAAGCTACCAATGACTTTCTTCACAGAATTGGAAAAAACTGCTTTAAAGTTCATATGGAACCAAAAAAGAGCCCGCATCTCCAAGACAATCCTAAGTCAAAAGAACAAAGCTGGAGGCATCACACTACCTGACTTCAAACTATACTACAAGGCTACAGTAACCAAAACAGCATGGTACTGGTACCAAAACAGAGATATAGACCAATGGAACAGAACAGAGTCCTCAGAAATAATACCACACATCTACAGCCATCTGATCTTTGACAAACCTGAGAGAAACAAGAAATGGGGAAAGGATTCCCTATTTAATAAATGGTGCTGGGAAAATTGGCTAGCCATAAGTAGAAAGCTGAAACTGGATCCTTTCCTTACTCCTTATACGAAAATTAATTCAAGATGGATTAGAGACTTAAATGTTAGACCTAATACCATAAAAATCCTAGAGGAAAACCTAGGTAGTACCATTCAGGACATAGGCATGGGCAAAGACTTCATGTCTAAAACACCAAAAGCAACGGCAGCAAAAGCCAAAATTGACAAATGGGATCTCATTAAACTAAAGAGCTTCTGCACAGCAAAAGAAACTACCATCAGAGTGAACAGGCAACCTACAGAATGGGAGAAAATTTTTGCAATCTACTCATCTGACAAAGGGCTAATATCCAGAACCTACAAAGAACTCCAACAAATTTACAAGAAAAAAACAAACAACCCCATCAAAAAGTGGGCAAAGGATATGAATAGACATTTCTCAAAAGAAGACATTCATACAGCCAACAAACACATGAAAAAATGCTCATCATCACTGGCCATCAGAGAAATGCAAATCAAAACCACAATGAGATACCATCTCACACCAGTTAGAATGGCGATCATTCAAAAGTCAGGAAACAACAGGTGCTGGAGAGGATGTGGAGAAATAGGAACACTTTTACACTGTTGGTGGGATTGTAAACTAGTTCAACCATTATGGAAAACAGTATGGCGATTCCTCAAGGATCTAGAACTAGATGTACCATATGACCCAGCCATCCCATTACTGGGGATATACCCAAAGGATTATAAATTATGCTGCTATAAAGACACATGCACACGTATGTTTATTGCAGCACTATTCACAATAGCAAAGACTTGGAATCAACCCAAATGTCCATCAGTGACAGATTGGATTAAGAAAATGTGGCATATATACACCATGGAATACTATGCAGCCATAAAAAAGGATGAGTTTGTGTCCTTTGTAGGGACATGGATGCAGCTGGAATCCATCATTCTTAGCAAACTATCACAAGAACAGAAAACCAAACACCGCATGTTCTCACTCATAGGTGGGAACTGAACAATGAGATCACTTGGACTCGGGAAGGGGAACATCACACACCGGGGCCTATCATGGGGAGGGGGGCGGGGGGAGGGATTGCATTGGGAGTTATACCTGATGTAAATGACGAGTTGATGGGTGCAGCACACCAACAAGGCACAAGTATACATATGTAACAAACCTGCACGTTATGCACATGTACCCTACAACTTACAGTATAATAATAATAAATAAATTTAAAAAAAAAATAAAATAAAATAAAAAAAAATAAATTAAATAAAAAAAAAAAAAAACATCTGAATGAGGACAATTTTTTTTAAAAAAAGAACACAACTGATCGCTAAATATACATGTGTAAAACATAATATTTGATCAGCTTGCAACATGTACATATAATTGAATATTTAAGGAAGGCTGTGCTATTCAGGTTAGCACATCTATAGACACAATTTAGCATACAGATATACATATGTGTATATATTTATAATTGACCCTTGAACAACAGATTTGAGCTGCTCGGGCCCACTTATGTGCAGACTTTTTAAATAAGAGTTACACTGAGTGCACCTACCTCCCCTTCTGTATGATTCTTAACATTTTCTTCTCTCTAGCTTGTTTTAAGAGTATCGTATATCATACATGTAACATACAAAATATGTGCTAATCGACCGTTTATGGGTTTATGTTATTGGCAGGGCTTTCGGTCAAGAGTAGGCTATTGGTAGTTAAGTTTCTGGGGAGTCAAAAGTTAGACACAGATAGGGGGTTGATTTCCCCAACTCCTGCATTGTGCAAAGTGTCAACTGTACATATAAAATAAGGATGAGAATATGTTGCCAAATCATACTTTAAATAAACAAGAAATGGCATATACGCCACAAAAAGAGATTTGAACAAAAAAGGAAATTGTCACCCAATAACTCAAGGCAACCCTGATTTCCTAGCCAGAGCTGCTATGGAAATAAACAGTTTTAAGGCAAAGTGATGTAATGGTAATGACAAAGAAAGATTCAGTTATCAAAGAGATGAATCAACAGGATGTTTAACAACCATACACTCTAGATGGGTCCTTTCCTAATTACATAGTTTAGCAAAGACAGAAGTACTACTAAAAATGCTTGCAGGCAGAAGAAAATTGTCAAACCTTAATAAATGATATTCAAACCTTATAGAAACGCAGTATTAGGAAAACAGATGGACAACATAAAGGAGCACATGAGCGGGCACTAGGAAAGGGACTGTTTCTATGCAATTATTGTAGAAGAGAATAGGAGGCTATAGCCTTTAAAGCAGTGTTTGTTAACTTTTTAAAGTTTTACTATTGCTTCCTTACAGCACCTTTTTAGGCTATTTCTCCCTAATCCAAAGCTCCTATGAGTTTTTAATACCCTAGAAACATCATATATTTGTATATGTACAAATATGCAGTATGTAAATTGTCTGGAAGGTCACAGCTAATTTAATAGCTAAGATTTTGCCTGCTGAGAACCAATGCTCCCCCCATCCCTAAAATTTGACCCATTGTTAGGGGCAATATTGCACCCTGGAGAATGCTTTAAATGATGGACTATTTCATATCAAATCTACAGTCTTCAAAGTTTTTCTGAAATATCTTTGTCAACTGGGTGGGTGGTGGGAAAGTAATGGAGAGGTGGGTTCAAGGAGTACAGTTAAGGAAACAAAAACTCACTCTAATACTTGCTTTTTCTTACAGTTGAACCTAATTTGACTGTGAAGCATAGAAACATATAAAGAAAAAAAACAGTTTTAACCCAAGTATCTCAATTTTAGGGAAATATGGTTAAAAATACTGGGGAGAAATAGATACCAAATATAAAGTGAAAATTTCAGAAGAAATATCCTTATAATTCATGGAATTATTGCCTCATATAAAGATTAAACTAAATGTTACTTTCACTTTCTAAAGTTTAATCATCTACCAAAATCCTTTGGTAGCCAAGATCAGTGTGAGTTATAAAAGCATGCTCAATCTGGTTTGTTGAGATAATCTGATCGTTCTAATATCTCAATTTCCAGGGCTCAAACCAATCTTGAATTGGAATTTCAAGACATAAAAACCACTGCAGGAACTTGCTGGAGAAACGGTCCCTCTGGTATTTCTATCTGAAATATGATTATCTTAAGTTCACAAAGCATTGTGTCTGCAGTGTGAGTTTGAAAACAACAACGTTAAGGCAACTTCACAGCTTCTTAATCAAGCCCTTCTCCATCTCTCCATGTGGTTTTTGGGGTGGTGGAGGAGGAGCCAAAAGAGACAGGGCAGTTTCCCAGGGCTGAAGATGGTCCCATCACTCATAGGATCTATGCAAACCGTGTGAGTGAATTCTGAGGAAGAATGAGTAACATTTTGTTTTATTACTGATGGTAATAAGATAGTATCATCAGTGTGGTATATTCTGATTATTTAATTCTGTTCCCTATTCATATCCTGTGGCCAAATAAAATTTGTTTGTGTGTACTGTGATATTTAGTGTTACCTGATCAAACAGGTTTAGTGGAAAAATTCATTTTAAATAAACATTGTTTCAGCCTCAGATTTTTATTCCAAATAATTCCTTTGAACACCAGAAGAATTTTCTTGAGAGTCAACTCCAAAGAAAAAGCTACCTGTTTTCCTATTTGCCTAGAAGGCAAGAGGTTGCAAGATTATAAGAATATACAAGTGGAACATAAGGATTCTGGAAGGAGAAACTCAGGAGGATGGTAATGAAGAGGGAGATTTTTCTACAGACCTGGTTTCCCTATCACCTATCAGCTACACTTCTGGCCTGTGACTTCTTTGTAACTCTTGTGTAACCCTTTTGCACATCTGAACAATATTCACTTTTTAAAGTGAAGAGCTAACAAAAATTGTGAATTGTAGCTTTGAACTAAGCTCCATTATTCCAAGGTCATTGCTTAACTAATTTTAAACCAATTTTAAATTTCTCAGGAAAAGCACATATTTAATGCTACATTTCCATAATCAAGTTTCAATCAGTTCATTCACCCAAGAGCCCATTAAATTATCCACCCAAATCCTATTCGTCCTTCAATTTTTCCCAAGAATCTATTCCTATTTCCTACAAGATAAAATCCAAGCCACTCCTTGGCTTGACAGAGGTTATACTTACCAACCTGACCTCAATGTAACTTTGATAGAAAATTGCTGTTGGAGCCTAAGCTTTGCCCGATGCCGTCATGTTTGGGTGTGACTGGTACCCTGACAGAAGAGCCTGTTGGGAATCATTTTACTTGTTTCATGTAGGAGCCATAGAAGGATATCCTTCTAAGAGAAGGGTGTGCCAGACAGGGAAATTGGCTCAATAACAGTATCTCAATTGTGAGTGTATCTTGGTATCTCTAGTCAGTCAGCTTTGTTTACTGCCTGGATTCATTTCTGAAAATTAGGAGAGGGGCTGAAGTACAAATGGAAGGAACTATGTTCACTAATGACTCTGAAGCACTGAGGCACAAGGAAGCACTGTATTGGTTCCATTAGGCCAAAGAACAAAGCTCCTCTTTGAAACTCCTCAGTTTAACACATGTAAAGTTTTGAATAAGTGTTGAAATAAATAAATAAGTCATGAAATGAATCAGTGAAACATTTCCAGGAAATACACTCGTAAGATCTGTCATGTAAATGTGTCTTCAAATGCTGGTAGCTTTTATTTTCTTATACAGTTTAGTAGTATTTTGACATTTCATAAACAATCAATATACCCTAAGAAATTTCCACCCATGTTTTAAGCACCCAACGGCCTTTCTCTTAAGACACTAATACTTGGATTAGTTCCTTGTACAGTATTTTGATACTTCCCCATAAAATTAGTATGAAACATCCATTCAACAGAAGCAGCTTAAAGAGTTACTCATCTTTCTTTTGGAATTTCCATTTTTTCTTGTTTTAGATGAAAAGTGCCACAAATTTAACTTTCTCACAGTCCTTCAATGTATTTACTCAAGGTATTGTCTAGAATATGAAAGCCAGAACACTTCTAAGTCAATAAATAACAAAAAACTCAACTGAAATTAGAAAATTTCTGATGAAACAAAAACTTAAATGTCAAATAAAAGTTGCTGCTCCATATAACTTCAGTGTTTATATTGAACACTGTGAAAGTGAAAGTGAAAACACACTTTTTTTGTTGGGGCAAGAAGGGGGTCTTCTTAGCTTTATTACAGGACTGGGGCCTGCAGTTAGCTGCCACTATTTAATCTAATTTTATACTTATATTCATTTTGTCTGTCTTATAAAATTCCAGTGTATTCTGAGTACATTCTTTATTTTTTGAGACAGAGTCTCACTCTGTCACCCAGGCTGGAGTACAGTGGCATGACCTTAGCTCACTGCAACCTCCGCCTCCTGGGTTCAAGTGATTCTCCTGCCTCAGCCTCCCTAATAGCTGAGATTACAGGCACCCTCCACCACACCAGGCTAATTTTTGTATTTTTAATAGAGATGGGGGTTTTACCATGTTGGCCAGGCTGGCTTCGAACTCCTGACCTCAGGTGATCCGCCTGCTTCAGCCTCCCAAAGTGCTAGGATTACAGCACCCAGCCTATTCTGAGTACAGTTCTAAACAAATCTAATAAATACATTCATATTCTTAAGTATTTATTAAACATACACAATAGTTCAGCATATGCCTAGATGATAAACATGGCAAACATGGCTCTCAAAAACAAAAAAAAAAAGAAAAAGAAAAAAGAAAAGAAATCACCGACACATTCATTTTCCAGATAGGTTCTTGCAAATTACAATTAAAAGTATATTCTAAGAATATAATGTCAATATTGTAACCCATTAGGAAGTAACAAAAATATTGAAACCCATTAGGAAGTGAAAAAGTAGATACTACTGTTTCTAAAATGCCATATGGTTAATTTTATGAAATATTTTTGCATCAAAAATTTCTTTTAAATGGAATTGACTGTGGTAATTGACCATTGTTAAAATAGTATATGATGCATAATTTTTTTTGAGACAGACTCTCGCTGTCTCACCCAAGCTGGAGTGCAATGGCACAATCTCAGCTCAATGCAACCACTACCTTCCAGGTGCAAGCAGTTCTCCTGCCTCAGCCTCCTGAGTAGCTGGGACTAAGGTGCATGCCACCACACCCAGCTAATTTTTGTATTTTTAGTAGAGATGAGGTGTCACCGTGTTGGCCAGGCTGGTCTCGAACTCCTGACCTCAGGTGATCCGCCTGCTTCAGTCTCCCAAAGTGCTAGGATCACAGGTGTGAGCCACTGCACCCAGCCTATTTTGATTATATTTCTAAGCAAATCTAATAAATACATTCATATTCTTAACTATTTATTGAACATACCCAATAGTTCAGCATACACCTAGATGACAAACATGGCAAACACAGTTATCTGAATAAAAAAAGAAAAAAATCACTGACACATTCATTTTCCAGATAGAATATACCTTTAATTATAATTTGCAAGAACCTAAGAATATAATGTCAATATTGTAACCCATTAGGAAAAAAATAAGTTCAATATGATATTTTTGCATCAAAAATTGCTTTTAAATGGAATTGACTGTGATAATTGACCACTGTTAAAATAATACATGATGCATATGTATTTTTTTGTTTTTCAGATGGAGTCTCACTCTGTCACCCAGGCTGGAGTGCAATGGCACAATTTCGGCTCACTGCAACTCCGCCTCCCAGGTTCAAGCTATTCTCCTACTTCAGCCTCCAGAGTAGCTGAGACTACAGCTGCATGCCACTACACCCGGCTAATTTTTGTATTTTTAGTAGAGACAGGGTGTCACCCTATTGCCCAGGCTGGTCTCAAACTCCTGACCTCAGGTGATCTGCCAGCCTTGAACTCCCAAAGTGCTGGGATTACAGGCATGAGCCACTGCCACTGGCCTATGATGCATAATTTTAAAAACTGCCTGATTTCATCAGAAAGGCCATGTAATACATAGTTTCTAATCAGCTATCTAATTATTACTGGAAGGCAAAGTTGATAATGCCAGTCAATGTGGAATTTAAGTCTAAGTATTTTCATGATTAACTATATGTCTCTATATCTTGAAGTTAGATACTAAGGTTTCTAAAATGCCATATGGTTATGATTAAAATTAGTAACTGTATTTTCTATGACACAAGATGACTGAGGGGCTCTCAGACAATAGCTACTTTGTCTACATGAGTGGCTTCATCATTTCCATTAAATAGCTATTTACAATGTGAATATGTATGCCATGATATAATGGCTAGAAATGCATTTGTCTGTTAGAATAAGAAAATCTCTTCTGTAGTAGAGCACTGTAATCTTTATAATCCTAGTAAAAGTCAAATAAAATAAACAGTATCTACTTTAAATCATCTAAGCATAATGTTAGTGTTCTGCTCTAACAGAAAAAGGAATTATTGTTACTTCAGCTATAAATCAAACACCTTCTAGATTCCCATCTGCATTTTCTCAATTGAAAACACTACATTGTATATAACATTTTAGAAACTGAAACACCAGTCGATGAAGTTCATATGGAATCCATCTAAGTGAGAACTCAAGTCAAACATATTAGAAATAATACTGTATGGGTATAAATATAGAGTAATGCTGTTCTTTACTGCTGGTCTCCTCCTTTTCACAGGAGATTACTTCAGTAGCTACTGAACTAAAGGCATTCTCACTGTTTTAAAAAAATGCTCCATGAATAATTATATTTTGATGATAGTTATATTCTAGTAAACAGCCCAGAAAATAGTTGTTTTCCAAAATTTAACATTGTTCAGCCAGACACGTTCTTAGCAGCGCCCAAAATTTTTTTCCACAAAGTGATGGAATATTTGTCAATACTGCTCATGCAGAGTTTATTGCAGCTACATTTCTTAGGAGCAAATAAAGTTTGCCCTGCAGCAAACTGGTTTGCCTTGAGGCTCTCCTCTAAGGGGGCGCTTCATGACATCTTTGGCAGAATTTTCCAAGGATAAAAAGGAGAAATGAACATTGCCCTAAAGAGACAAACAAATATCCTCTTTTAAAATATTCTGTCTGCTGTGGGTTGTTACTGAGTAGAAAACTCCAGAGGAAGTCTTTTTTTTGAGATAGGAGATACAGACCCACAAGGAATAAGGAGGTTTTTGCTTTTTGTGTTGCATTTGCTTCTAGTTGTGGTAGAAAGTCATAGAGCCTTCCTGGAACAATATTTTATAGGACATTGGTGACATTAGATTTTCTGATAGTATTTGAACGACTGTCCTATAAACTTTCATCAAAAGTCAACCATATTTCCTGTTTATTCATTCACTCACTCATTTATTCATTCCACAAATATTGACTCTGTTACGAGAGACAAATTAGTTAATATCTCTGCCCTGGAAGAATTCAATCTCATCTGTATTCTTTTCCTGTAATCTCTCTTAGCAGCCCAAGCAGGCTTTTAAGACATTAGGAGGATAAGAAGCAGTCTCAATATAGTTCCAACTTGTTAGATCCAACCACAAACCATGTATGTTAAGGTAGTGCTCAGTTTTACAGTTACCTTCAGGAAGCAATTCTGAGAATTAGCACTGTATAGCTTAAGAAACGTTGATTGTTTTTGATGCTTCAGAAAAGCCTCAGAACTGAAACTGAGTCATCTATAAAAATTCAGGTTTTACAGTCAGGGTGCCAGGTTGATCTCACCTATAACCTGTTTGCCATTTCTTCCGCTACACTCAAGGTCAGGCTCTCTCCTTTCACTTAAGACACTCAAACTTCAAGCTAATGTGCACAGAGTCACCTGATGCTAAAAATATGGATTTCTGGGCCCCACACCTTATGAACTGAATCATAATTAAGAGTTGGGACTAGTCAGAGTCATTGGCTTTTTTGTTTGCTCCATAGACAAGTATGCACACTATCGTTTGAAATCTAGACCTAGAGAGACAACTGAGATGACCACTTAACACAATCATGTTAATAGTTCATCCAATTTGCCTCAGATAGCTTTGCTAAAATAATCAAAAGTCTTTGATGGCTACTTTTAAGGACTTCAATACATATATATCTAGCCAAAATTTTAACTTATTGTTTACTCCTGACCTACCACAAACCTGTGCTGGATTTGTTCATGTTTCTTAACTATGAATATGACCTCCCTGTTCTAGCTTTGCTCAGCGTGTTCCCTTGTCAACTTTTTAATCGGTCCAGCCCAAGTGTTCCCTCCTCCTTGAGACTTAGCCTGGTTCCCTCAAGGAGACATACTTTCTCTTTCCTTTGAGGTCATCAAACCCTTTATTTTATGATAGTGATCATATTTTACCTTATAGTTACATTTATATTTGTCATTCTCCCTCTAGATTGTAAAGTTCTAAAGAATATCATGTCTTACTGTAGTTGATAATGTGTTCAACTGAAAAATAGAACAATTAATGTTATTTTCATCTTTGATCTTAGCAGAAATCATCTGTATGTTCTGCTGCAATAAAAGACTAAGCATTTATTGTTCTACATCTCAGGTGAGTATAAAGTATAAATTGTGCTGTTATTTATTCCAGTCATCTCATGATCAGATATGTTGCCATTTATAGGACGTTTGTATTCCTGCTTTTCTCCAATATATTAAATATTGGTAGGTATACTCTATTACATATTTCTTACTAAGTTTTTTTAATGTATAATGCTTATGAAATCTTGATATAAAGAATTGTGAAAGGATTGGGAATAAGGGAATTCACATGTTAAAATCATGCTAATATAGTTTTAGCACATGGCTTGTAACGTATCTCAATGGAGGGTAAAAAAGAATCTATTCTTTAAAAAGTGAGTAATTAGCTTTTTTCTAATGAATTTCCATTAAAACCCCCCTTTTGTATAAATATTGAATGAAGGTATTCTAGAAGTGATTATTTAATGTAGAGGGAAATAAAGCAGATGACAGAATGAGTTGACAACCCGATATAGGAAAGAATTAACCAGAAATTATAGGCCAGAAACAGGAAATGTATTAGAAGAAAAACAAAAACCAGTAGGAAATTGCTTAGAGGAACAGATCTACAGAAACCAGTGTTTATAGATGACATTTTCAGTTCTGCACTGTTATATTCGTCATAAAAATATTTCTCAAGATAACTGAGTTTTTCACTCTTGAATTTTCTTTATTTTCCCCTAAAATCTTAATAAATCTAAAAAATTAATCAAAAGGTATAGCTCAAAGAACTGAAAGTGTCAAAGAAGTCTTATAAATGAGACTAAGGGAAGAGACATTTTAAAAAGAAATTGGAAAAGAGAAAACAAAGTTACATTTAACTTGCTACATAAACATAATTTTTAATAATATTTTCTTAAGCTTCAAAGTAGATTTTAAAAATCAATAGTTTATACTACAGGTAGATAGTTGGGGAGTTTGGAAGCTAATGTCTCATAATGGCATATTACTAACAGGCACTTTCTTACAAAGTGAGAGAAGAAATACAATAATATTAATATCTCTTCTGCTCAGAAATAGGTTTATAAGTTATTGATGAAATTATGGCATTTAGCCCCTAAGGAAGACATAATTGGTTGTGGATCAGAAGATAAACACAAACATTTCCATATTCTTTAAAAGATAAACTCTGTGTACATGTACTGGATTTCTATTGCTTCTATAACAAATTAGTATACAGGTTGTGTTTAAGACAATGCACATTTATTATCTTATGGTTCTCTACATGAGAAGTATTATGTAAGTCTCCCTGAACTAAAATTATTATGTCCTGACAATACCAATTGCTGGCAAAGATGCAAAGCAACAAGAACTCTCATCATTGCTGGCAGACATACAAAATAATACGGCCACTTTGCAAGAGAGTTTTGAAGTTTCTTACAAAGTTTAACATGGTTTCACCATGCAATCCAACAATAAAGTTCCTACTATATCCCTAACTTATCTGAAGATTTATGTTCACACAAATACTTGCACATGAACTTCTATTGCAGCTTTATTCGTAATTGCAAAAAAAAAAAAATGGGAAACAACACAAATGTCCTTCAACAAGTAAATGTAAATGGATACACCAGAAGTGGTACACCCACTCAATAGGACACTGTTCAATGATTTTAAGAAATGAGCTATCAAGCTATGCAGAGGCATGGAAATCTTAAATACATACTATTAAATGAAAGAAATCAGTCTGCAAAGGCTACATAATATATAATTCAATTCATATGATATGATGGAAAGAAAACTATAAAGATAATAGGTCAGTGGTTCTAGGGAATACAGAGTGGTTACATAGGTGAAACAGGAGTCTTGGGGGTGGATAAACCATCATATACAGAACTACAATGATGGCTCTATGACATTGTACCCATAGAACCTTATAGAAGAAAAAAACTAACCATTAAATATGTGTTTTTAATCACTTAAGTAGTTGTGGGATCACATGATCAAATGAAGATTATGACAGAAGAATCTATTACAAATGTGTGAAACAGCCTTGTTGAAAGGAGTGGCGGTAAAGTGCTGACCTAATTAACTTTGGAAATAAGCTGCGCAAGAATAATTTAGAAGACCTCAACACAAGCACTGTGCTCTAGTTGATAAGGTGATATGATAAAGTCGTTTTTCTTGGAGGTATGGGTAATAAATCTGAAATCTCTACATAAGTATACTGGAATTGAACAGTTCAGTAAAATGGATGGTGAGCAGTGGGAGCAAAGTCTGTCAATATTCAAGTCTGAGGTTAGAGATAGGGAAGGGCGGCAGCATAGAATGACCCACGTGGTAATGGATTAGAGCTTTAGGTATCTGTATGGTCTCATTTCCTGCCTAATCTAGACAAATATAGTTACACATAAAATATTGAAGTGTATATATACACAAGTTAGTATATTCATATTTTCTTACTCTCCTAGCTGAGGAGGCCTTAGAAGCAACAATTCCCCAGGAGCAATGAGTACATCTAACCCAGATCTTTGTTTCTAATACTGTTCACCAACAAAAGTAACCAGAATTTCTTGGAAAGAAAGAGTGACTGGTTTCAGTAATAGAGCAGGAAATATATAAGACGAGCCTGAAGCATTTTGAAGTACCAGAAATTAAAGAAGTGCTTAAAATAAACAAAACACATTGATGATGGTATGTCAAAAGGACATAGGCACCAACTGAGAGAAAACACAGTGGCGAAAGCTGGAACAATTTGAGCAGCAAAATATAGTAACAAACAGTAAGCCGAAGTGAAGGTAAACACTCAGTCCATATACTATAAAAAATGGAATAAATGGAAGAGAATAGACAAACCTCCCATGTAGAAGAATTCCAAATAACTTGTATAGATACTCTACATTCAAGGAGGCAGAACGTAACTCCCCACTCCTTCCATGCAGGCTGTACACAGTGGCTTCCTTTTAGAGATTATAACATGGAAATATGGAAAAAGAATAACTTTACAGTGGAGAAAATGGACAATGCTGCAGCCAGGTGATCCACGGTCATATCAGCAGTGACAACATATACTGACAGGATGCACTCTCCTTGGTATGTAACGAAAGATTATTATCCACCCAAAAGCCCATAACCCCATTGTAACCACAAGGTTAAACGTCAGACCACTTCACTAGATGCATGTTCTCAGCTTGTGCCCATCTCAAGTATCATCACTGTGGTCTTGCCTGGTACTCTTTTTGGTGTTTTTTTCCCTCCCCCACAATGGCCATACAGGCCCCTTCTCTGATTCTCCATACACACTTGAAAGTAGATTGTAATGTTGAACAAGGATGAGAGATAATAGGAAGAACAAAAAAACAAAAAACTATGACACCTAGAACATTGCTTCTAAACATGTGCATACTCACAGATCTCCTGGGGTCAGACTCATCATAGATGCAGCTCACCTGACTTCTCAGGAAGCCCTCAGATGAGTTTTGCTAGTGATGGGGCAAATCGAAACTGCTACATATTGAGAATGGGAACTGGCTCAGAGAGTGTGGATTTCTCTCTTGAAGTCTGGTTTTCACCCTGTCATTGACTGAATATAAACGTGTCTTGATTTTCTGTGTGCACCAAAGAATACTTCCCCAGCAGTTGACTCGGCAGCTTTCTGTCAGTGAAATCCCAGACCAACAACTAAGAAAATGTCTCACAAAGGAAATGAATGAGAAAAGTTTCCTCCTTTCCTGGCTCCAGAAAACGTGGCCCGAGAGAGTTGTGTCAATAAGTCTCATAAATTTTGGGTTTCTTTTGGTGGGGGTGGCAGGAAGGATGTTGGTATGTTTGTTTTCTATTGCTGCTGTAACAAATTATCATAAACTTGGTGCTTAAAATGGCATGACTTTATTATCGTTTTGAAGGTGAGGAGTCTAAAATCTGTTTCACCGGGCCAAAAGTCAAGGTGGTCAGCAGGCCTGGGTTTCTTCTGGAGGCTCTGTGAGCAAATCTATTTTCTTGCCTTTTCCAGCCTATTCTAGAGGCTGCCTTTCTGCATCTTCAAAGCCAGCAACAGCAGGGCCTAATATTCTCAATGCTGCTGCCATGTCTGATTCTCTTCAGCTGGCTCTTTCCTTCAAAGGACTCATATGATTAGATTGGGCCTACCTGGGTGATCCCAGCTCCTCTCCCCATCTGTAGGTTCTTAACCTTAATGACATATGCAAAGTCCCTTTTACCGTGTAAGATAATATTCACAAGTTCTTAGAATTACAGCATAGTTATCGTTGGGGGCCACTGTTTTGCTATCACACTGCAGCATTTTAGATTTACATACATCCTCAGTTACTCCCTGCTTATCACCTCTCACAGGCCTTTCAAACACATAATCTCCAAAAGCAAATTAGCCTTCCACCTGATGTGCTTCTTTCTTGTTTGCAGATATCATCTCCATCCAACAACCTAGTTTACACATTGAGAATAGTTTTCTGTAATCCCTCGTTAGATTGGCAAATCTGCTCATTTTAATTCCTAAATATCTTTCCAATCATTTTATTTTTATAATAAACTTTATTGTGTATATTTAAAGTATGCAAAATAGCACTGAGATGCATATATAGTCGAATGGTTATTATAGTGAAACAAATTAACTTATCCATCACCTAACATAGTTACTCTTTTTTTTTTTTGTCTGTGGCAAGAACAGCTATAATCTCATTTAGCAAAAATAATGCGTGCCATACACTATTATTAACCATAGTCCTCATGTTATACATTAGATTTTTATTTGACCTATATCTCCCCACTTCCTCCTTCCTACCTTGCCCTGGTAAACATTCTTTTATTCTCTATCTGTACCATTGACCTTTTTTTTCCCATGTACAACTAAGATCATGCAATATTTTCCTTTTTCTGTCTGGGTTATTTCACTTAGTATAATGTTTTCCAGGTACATTCATGTTATGGCAAGTGGCAGGATCTCCCTTTTAAAGGTGGCATAGTATTCCATTGTGTATGTATACATGTACATACACACCACAGTGTATCCATTCATTTGGTGATAGACACCCAGGTTGTTTCTATATCTTGGTTACTGTGGATAATGCTGCAATAAACGTAAGAGTGCAGGTATCTCTAAAAGGTAGTGATTTCATTTCTTTTGGATCATGTTTCCCCAGTCTATCTGTGCCTTGCAGCTCCCCTATAACAAACTACCCTTGCGTGGTTTCCATTTTCCTCAAAAGAAAGTATTTCTTGGTTAATGGTATCTGGCATTCGTTAGCTGGTGGAGCTGCTAATGAGAGTGATGTACCTGTGTGATTCACTCTGATGGGCTTACACTCTAGCATAGAAACCACAGACTAAACAAACGCATACGGGAGTGTCCTGGGAGAAGACATTGTTGATCTTTCTAATCACGTATTCCCGATTCAGTTTTCAAAAATTGAGGTCCAAAATTTGTGACTCTCTGGAGAGATGACATCATGCCAGCTAATAGGAAGCAGTCAAGAGTAATTTGTGTGTGAGTGTACGTGTGTGAGTGCATGTGTGACTGTGTGTGCGCATGTGCCTGTGAGTATGTGCATGTGAGAGGGAGAGAGAAGACTTTTCCCTGATTCTGAAATATAAAAATGGAAAATAAGACTGTTAAATGTTAAATATGGCAACTTGCTTTTAATAAGATCAAACAAAAATGGATTTCAAAGTCTATCTTGATCACTTGTTGAAATGCAGTTAAATTACAGATTTTAATGTCTCACACTAGATTTAATGAATCAGAATGCCTGCGATGGGGCCTGGAAATATGCATCTTAAACAAGCAGTCCATGAGTTTGTTGTGCACATTAGTAACAGGGAATTATTAAACCAATCTCAACTCACCAATACTCCATTCCCTGCATTTTCCAGCTCTCAGCTTCTGCAGGCTGCCCACTTTCCTCAGCCCGTGGCCCCTTCCCACGCTCAAGTCGCATCCCACTGACTTTTCCATCGACATAGCTCTCATTGACCATAGCTGGTAAAGTTTCTCTGCTTTTAAAGACTGGGGTGATTAGATTGGTCCCACCTGGATATTCTAGTATACTCCTCTCATTTCAAGGTTCTTAATTTAATCACCTCTGCAAGGTTCCTTTCACCATCTAAAGTAACATATTCACAGTTTCCATGCATTAGGAGGTGAACAAAGTGGGTGGAGGGGGACATTATTCTTCCTACCAGACTACACATTATATCTGGAGAGCCTTTTCTCAGCTACTACACATTAACCACCCTGTTAATCATTCCTATATTCCTTTTACCCAGGTGAAAACGAGAGTAAAGAGAAAACTTTCAGAAGACATGCTGAAAAGACTTTACCACTCAACACTCCATCCAAAATGGAGCTTTACACTCAAAGGGAAAACACACTTTCCAATATTCTGCTAGCCCTCTATTTGACTTCTAATCCTAACAAGTATTTAACTTAATATAAAAGTGTAAATGGCTAACAGCTTCATAGTTGGTTATTCTAGGTGCTTCATCTGACTGTAAGGACTTAGGATATTTATTGTCGTAAGTTATCAAATATCTGTTGTGTGCTGAGTATCATATAGAGATAATAGTTTGTGTTACAGTAGATGGGCACTGTAATTTGGATTACTATCTTTATACTTATATCCTACTAGCAGCACAAAATCAAGCACGAAGACTATCACACAGTCCACAATCCTTATTTTAACATAATCCTATCCTGATGTACGTTGCCATCAGCTTTTAAATGTCTGAGCCTTATTTGCTTGTGTTCCATTTGTGACGTAGGTTTTTGTTGTTTGTATCAATTTTAGAAACTCACTAAGAAGTTGTGGAATGAAGCATAAAAACTATTAAACTCCAGATGTTGAAATTTTTTGAAAGAATAGTTAACAAGACAGAGCAAGGGTAAAAGAAGTAACGGCATGTGGCTTAAGACATGCTTTATTCTCAACAAACTGCCTGAGGGTTTTTTGTTTCTGTTTTGTTTTATAGGGATGGTGTCTCACTATGTTGCCCAGGCTGGTCTTGAACTCCTGGCCTCAACTGAGTCTCTCACCTCAGCCTTCCAAAGTGCTGGGCATGAGCCACTATTCCCAGCACAACCAGAGTTCGTTTAGGGAAGAAATAACTCCTGACGCTTGGAAGACACCACAGTCAAAGCAATAGAAATGATAGTGCAAAGAAGTGAAACCTTCCAACAGCACGGCAGGCTCCTTGTTCTTCACATAGTCCAGCTCTCCACTTAGGAAACCACACAATGACATACTGTTTTCATCACACACGCCTACTCAGAGATAAACGAGCCAGTCCTGATGTGCATTCATGGCAAGATCGCCATATTTTCAATTTGGTCTTTTCTGCTTAGTGTTAAGAAGATTAATGAGATGTGTGTTGATTGGTTTCTGTTGGAAGTTTTGTGAGGCAAGTGCAAAGAAGTGTGCAACTACACTTCCTATAAACCATGAGCACCAAAGCAAATTAAATTAGTATCAGGAAGTATTACAACAAAGATATTTTTCTAAATGAAGTGTTCTGAAATAACATTATCATGTTCCAAAAATCATTACGCTGAACTCTAATCTGACATTTTACTATGTAAAGATCTCCACGGAGAAACATAAAAGAATGGGCTAACAAATTCTACTGCCACATCAGTTTCATTTTGTTATAAATCTCTCTAAACCTACCCCATGTCATCTAAAAGCATATTTGGAGAGAGGAATGTGTTACGCCTGTCTATTAAACAAAATACCAGAAATTTTCCCCCACATACATTGCTTAATTAAAGCTCAGATGTCTTTCCCAGGGCTGACTGTATTATCAGAGAATGCTTTTAGTAGATTCTCACATAGTTGGTAAAGGAATCTGGGTGTTAAGCTAGCTGTGATGCAACAGTAGCAACAGAGAGTGTCAGACAGCAGGGTCAGTTTAACAAGGAAACATAGCTCATGTTACCAAAGGATTTCTGTGTTTGCACACAATTAATTCCTCAGGTGACTTCTCCGTCAAGCACCTCCAGCTGACATCCTCTTTAACCCCCTGTTGTGTTTCTGATACTTAGCTGAGTAACAGAAATAAACAGAAACCTCTTCATTTTCTCTCTCCCTGACCCTAACCCCTCATGTTGCATACAAAAGTATAATGTAGCGTATTAGAAAGAAACAATATCAAAATTTCAGGAGAAGAAATTGATTCAGCAAAACTGAGTGGAGGCTAGGGAATGAGAGAGAAAGACCACAGTAAACTTACCTATTACAAACCTTCAAGAGAATGTAGATGCCTATTAAATTGGCATCTCCACTCCTAACTCTTGTGTGTCCAAATCTATGCTTCCAGCTGCCACTAAACATTCACAGCTAGAAATCCTATAACAGATATTTATCCACAAGCTGAAATAATTATTTTTCTCCTATTAATTTTTCTTCTACTTATCCTATTTCAGTCACTTTAATCATCTTTCTTCCCAGGCTGGACATCTTGGATCTTTTACTTTAAGGCAAAACATTTACTGGACTCTTAATTTCTTATAGGTGTTGTTCAAATTTTTGTAGTTTAGGCCCATTCCAAGAGCTTAATAACTTCACAATCAAGCTTAATATAGTAGACCAAACTGTGAAGACTTATTAAAAACACACACACACACTTAAAAACATAAAATAAAGTTTCAAAAATACTGGAACTATTTAGAGGTGGTTGGGAAGTGAAAATAAAAGTCATCAATATGAATTATATTGAAGATGTTTTAAAGATGTTGGCATTCTTCACACATGCAAATACCTTTGTTATTTTAAGATATAAACCCCTCTAACAGCTGTTTCTTTTTTAATGGTTTATACTCCTCTGAAGACTTTACCAAAATGCTTAAATATAATTGCCATAATGACATTGCTTTAGGGTATACATAATTCTTTACTCACATAAATCCCTGTTTGTGATCTGCACTCCTCTAAAGCAGATCACTTAGACGAGTGTCTCCCACTTCAAGAAAGCAGCAGGCAGAAAGCAACTGTATCATTCACTTCCTAGCCACCATCCTCATTGGCATAACTCTTAGCCCATTTTCTGTTCCTTGCAACAGAACGCCTGATACTGAGTAATTTATTAAGAAAATATTTTCATAGTTACGGAGGCTGAGAAATCCCAAGGTAAGGGGCCACATCTGGTGAGGCTCTTCTTGCTGGTGGGGATTTCCGGCAGAGTCCTGAGGTGGTGCAGGGCATCACATGGCGAGGGGGCTGAGGTGCTAGATCAGGTCTCTCCTCTTCTTATAAAAGGCACCAGTCCCATTCCCACAGTAACTGTTTAATCCATTAACCTCTTAAACCATTAATCCATGAGTGGATTAGTCCACTCACGAGGTCAGAGCCCTCATGACCCAATCGCCTCTTGAAGGCCTCACCTCTCAATACTACCACATCAGGGACTAAGTTTCAACATGAGTTTTAGAGGGGACAAATATTCAAACCACAGAAGCATCTCTGCCATTTTATCTCTTCTATGAGATGAAGATCCATTAAAATGGCTTGGTCTTTATTCAAAGAGGAGTGACCATGTTGCTGTGCTGCCCTCAAGGACAGAGCAAGTGAAAATCCCCTAAACAATGAAATAAAATTTCCAAATTATTTTGCATTTTAAAGATAGTTTTCCACATCGATATTTCAACGTTTAGGCTATTTTTGCTCTGCAGTGTGATATAAATATACCTGAAGGCAAAGAGATGGACAAATTGTTCTCTCAATAGTCCTTCCTTTCTACTGATTTCCTGCAACTATTGATGTTACCGGAGATGTTTAATATCAAATGGAATTATGAGACCTATGGCAGACAATAAAAAGTATTAGTTTGGCCGGGCACAGTGGCTCACGCCTGTAATCCCAGCACTTTGGGAGGTCAGGGCAAGCGGATCACGAGGTCAGGAGATCGAGACCATCCTGGCTAACACAGTGAAACCCTGTCTCTACTAAAAATACAAAAAAAAAATTAGCCAGGCACGGTGGCGGACACCTGTAGTCCCAGCTACTTGGGAGGCTGAGGCAGGAGAATGGCCTGAACCTGGGAGGCAGAGCTTGCAGTGAGCGGAGATTGCGCCACTGCACTCCAGCCTGGGCGACAGAGCGAGACTCTGTCTCAAAAAAAAAAAAACGTATTAGTTTGCCAAGAGTAGATTCAATAGTTCTGTTTCCTTGTAGTATACGGGCACATTTCTCCTACGTTGGAGAAAGCTAGTGCAGTCTACCATGTGGACAAATGTGTATTATCTTGGATTCTGGGCGAGCATCTGTCTATGGTGAAGCAAAAGGCAGGCCATGAAGGGAAGTATGTCTTCCACCCCACAGGGGAAGACAACAAGAAGAAAGGGAAGGATAAAAACGGAGGGTGGCTTAACAGGTTTGCAATTTATTATCTGATTTCATCTGTTTTCCATACTGTGTCCTTATTCCAATGACCTATTTTATATCTTCTCAGAGCATGATAGAAGTGTCATATCTAATGATGCAAGACAGTAAACAGCACTCTTCTCACTTGTCCAAGACATGTGCATGCTGATTTTTTCCGGACAATTTAGTTACACTGCATGGAAAAGAAAGAACATTTCTTTCGTTCTTTTCACTTAGATGGAAAGACACAGCCAAAATGTTTCCTTGGTGCCCAATAAAAAGCAGCCAAAAGGCTTTTTTTTTCAATGCCTTTTTGCAAATCCTCTTTCAGCTGTTACATCATCAGAAGTTTGGAACACTACAAAATCAGCAATTAAAGAGCCACATAAAATCACATCAAGATGCTGATTAATTCTACGGTGCTAAGAAACATAAACTCTATCCTTTGATGCCGTTACCATACTTCAAATATGCCCAAACCCATACATATCTCATAATCTCAGGATAATCCAAATTCATCAGTGTCACTGCCGATATTGGCATGAATGCCAAAACTGCAATGATAGTATACCTAAGGGAAGATCTACCATATAAGAAGCTACTACCATATAATTCTCTAATATTGAAATAGAAAGAATAAAGCCTGTGGGTATTCAAATGGGCATCAATGGGACACAAACAGCTTAACTCCATGTAATCCAAGCTTCAGCTCCTTTTGCGATGGTCTTTTGACTCTTATTTCCTTCTAACTACTGACTTTTCCACATTTGACCATGAACTACAGCTAACCTTCCACCCACTCATACTGCTTTTCTTCCTCTGCTGCAATGTAAGGTCTAACATATATGTTTTCTAATAAATGATCCCTCCTTCCTCTTTAGTATTACCAACTTTTGCTTGTACTTAGAACCTCATGAAATACTACTATCAGATCAGATTTGAAGTCTGTTGAATCAGTTTGCATTAAGAAGTGCATAAGGCTGGTATCAATGAAGTAATAAAATCATGAAATACTGAAAGAGTGTCATTTGGTTAGGACCAGATTAGACCTGGTGATACTGTAATGACTGATTTCTTTAGTAAAGGACGTTGGAATCTTGTTGGGGAATCCAGACAAACAAATAAGATGTGAAGCAAGACAGAATAGTCATGAGTCAAATGGTGTAGCCCAGAGTTCTCATGCTATTTAAGTTCAAAAACAAGGGGGGGTCTGAAACTTTTACAGAAGGTGCAACAAAGTGGAGTGTAAGCTAGGAAATCAAGAAATGGCTTGGTATTGTTAAAAAGAAAGAAAATGAATATCCCAAGCAACATGAGCACTATGAGCAAAGGTAAAGAGGTGAGAATAATCATCTAGAGTTATCTGAGCACTCAGAAGACATTGGTGCTTCTCCTTGTGCTTAGCGTCTCATAAGATACTTTCAGATCAGACTGCGAGTCTTTTGAATCATTTGCATAAAGCAATATGCGAGGCTGATATAAATGAAGTAAATGAATCGTAAAGTACTGAAAAACTACCACTTGTTTAGGATCATGTTGGACCTGGTGTGTGACTTGCATCTGGATAATGGTTGCAAGGGAGCTTGAATGTGTAAGATGAGGCCAGACTCTTGATTAAGTTTTGTTGAAAACAGAGGTCATTTTACCCTAAGGTAATAGAAGCCTTAAAAACAGATAAAACTCACAATCTCCGTGACTTAACATAACAGATATTTATTTCTTGCTTCTGTATAGTTGAAATCAGGTGTTTCTGTACAGAGACATTGGAGACAAGTCTGTATTTAGACTGATTAAATAAATTATGTTATAGCTCACATATTGCTTCCTGCTATCATACATTTATTGCACTCACTTAGCAAGCATCACTTAAGGACCTACCACATACTGGGCACTGTTCTTGACTGACACTAGAGATCCTGACTGAGGCAAAAGGTGTGGTTCCTGCTGTTTAGAAATGCCTGGCTGGTGAGGAACAAGAAAAGAAATGAGTATTATATCATCTGCTAGGGAGGACAAAAGAAGAAAGTCTTTTACAGATTATGGAAGAAGAGAGCTCAAATTAGAGTCTTTTAATGAGCATTATTTGACTGTCCAATGACAGCAATTGCTCTACTGAGTGACTAGAATAAACATTGCAAATCCCAAGTTCAGTGGAAAAACAGTTGACTTTTAATCTATGGATTCTTGTCAGCTACAAGAATAACTGCCATGTCACTATACTTCAAATTCAGGTGTTTATTTTTCTATGTCCTCTTACAGCATTACGAGTATCTGCATATCCTATTTTTTGGTTGCCACTCCTGAACAGAACTTTTTCAGTTAGAAGGCAGGTATATCAGAATTGGAAGCAGGGAGAGATAGGTTCTCACACTGACTGCCCGTGACTAAATGTGTTTGTCTTTGAAGCTCACCAGGGCTTTAGTTTTCTCCTTGTACAATGATTCAGAAAACTTTTTCCCTTTCTAGCTTGAACATATACTTCTTATAATATTCTTACTGAAATTATTTCTCCTTAGGACATTTCTCTTTAATGGAGTTTGTTTGACACTGTTATGTTAATTACAGGACTGTAGACAGAAGCAGTTGTACTGGTTTGGGGGTGTGGGCTCTGGCGTCAGACTGACTGGGTTCAGACCCTGCATAATACTCTTTAGCTGTGTGAGTGAGACAGTGTACACCTCTCTATGCCTCGGTTTCTATAAAATGGAAATGAGAATGGAATCACCTCTTCGACTGATATGAAAATTAAACGAGTTAATTCAGGGAGCCCAAACCATCTCTATTCATGGTGCCCTTAGTGTCTCTGTAATTCTTTTCACTGTGTCCTTAAGCTCAATGAAATACCTAATTGTTTCGTTTATTACGTCTGAACAACTAATAAGTAGTTATGTCCCAACGACTTACAGTAGTAGCCTCATGAAAATACAATACACACAAATTGAAAGGAAAAATAGTATTTTTATTTCATTCTTAAATAAACATCATTACTTACTAATGAGATGTATGTGTCTCCCATTTGTCTCTGCTCCATGATATCTGAGGCCTCAGCTGGAAGGACTTAAAGATTGGGAGTGGGAATCACCTGGATGCATGCTAGCTGTTGGCAGGAACCTCAGCTGGAGCTGTCAGTTACATAATCTACGTGTGGCCTGGGCTTACTCACCGGATGGCGGCCTCAAACATCTTACATTGCGGCTCAGAGCCCCACAGCAGAGTATCCAAAGAGAACCAGATGAAAACTTTCATTTCTTACTACCTACCCTCAGAAATCACACGGATTCTTTTAACCATCAACACATCATATTTCTCCTCAGGATATTTCTCTTCAATAGAATTTGACACAGTAATGTTATTTACATAGTTATAGACATAAATTAAAGGGGAAAATATTGAGAGGACCCCATCTCTCAATAGAAGGCATATCAAAAACATATAGGATGGGAAATATTGTGGCCATTTTTGGAAAAATTTTCTGCCACACTCCCCTGCCTTCTTCTTTGCTTCCTCTCTTTTTTCCATCTATATTATATTCTGTGAAACTGTATGAATTGGAGTTTCTGTATAAATTTTATGTGTCATGTGTGTCATATATATGACACAGGTATATGACATGTATCTGCATTCATAACTTTCTAACTCATGCTGTTTATTACTATTTTCATGCACAAATTATTTTCTCAGGCTTTGCCACCACATACTATTATGTCAGACATGTTTCCCAAAATGGCTGTGTTCTTGAAGGGTAAAAATGTAAAACAAACATTTACTTGTAATATCCCTGCAGTTCTTTACCTGTTGCACTATACATGGTTTCTTTCATGTTTTGCCTCCTTACTTCTATAGCAGGTTCCTTTCTTGCTAGAAAGGGCTAGAAATAATTAATGTTTGTTCTATCATTATTTTCCTAGAAATCATTATTTTGATAGATAGTCATCATAATTTTGGTAGAAAACAGACTTCATAACTTATGCTTTATATTTTTCTCATTTATAGTAAATGCGTGTATGTTTTCCTGAATTACTCTATATTGCTCTAGATAATCTTAGAATTTTCTTTTTTATTTTATTTTACTTAATTTTTTTGGCACACTGCCTTCTGAAATGAATTACATTAGCATATTTAAACCTCAGCTGAGAAAGCCCTGTGGCTTTTTTTTTTTTTTTTCTAAAACAAATTTGCTTCTCTATAGGGGGTTTCCCCAGGAATTGTGGCATATTTCAAACGCCCTAGATAACCTTAGGAATTTTCCAACCTCACAAGTAGGTTTGATACTCAGAAATCAGAATTTTCAATTGTGTGTGCAATTTTTTTTTCTTGCTTTCCTAGATCATGCAGAATGTTCAGGGATTTGTTTGATATTTAACTTTAGAAACAACTTTTGGTGTAATTAAAGGAATAATATCTCTTTTCTCTTCTCACCTCTTTAGGTGCCTGAATCTATTACAGAGTATTTGCTCATATATGTCATCTCAATCATCCTATACTTTAAAAATATTTACATAAGCACTCTTGTGGAAATAGTAAACACAGAAAGAAGAGGAAAGAAAAGGAGGGAAGTAAGTGGTAAAAGTGTTTGAAGCAAAGATTAACTGAATGATTTTAGCTCTGTGAATTGAGCCACAGAGTTTCTCTTATTTCTCCTCACACATTCCACTCTGACCATACACACTCATCAGCATTTCCCAGACTCCATGCCCCTTCATGCCTCTCTATTGCTAAAGATGCAGGATATGATGTCGGGAATGACCTTCCCCTTTTTTCTGATGAAATCTTACTTACAGCTCAAATGTTATTTTCTATTTCTCAAATTACAGTTCCTGTTTCGAGTATGTAGTTCTTTTCATGTCTTTTTAAATTGCTATTTACATGTCTACGTCTCCCACTAAGTTCCGCAGGGACTGGGCTCAGGTTTTACTCATTTCTGTAACCTTAGTGCCAGACAAATCTTTGTTCCAATTCATGTATAGTTAATAACTAAATTTATGCTCTTAAATAAGTTACTTAGTCTATCAGTGCTTTCTGCTTTGTAAAATAGAACTAATAATAGTATATAACTTAAGGGAGGGTTTTGAGAATTACATAAAATAATTCATATAGAACATAATGCCTAACATATAATTCATGTTCAGTAAATATTTAGTTGTTGTTATGCATATATTTTTAATATTGCATTTAAACACCAAAATTCTATAATTATTAATAGTGGTCATGAAAAAGTGTGTTTCATTGTCTATATTTTTCGATAAAAGACCCTTTGTCAGATGGCTGAAATACCAGTGTTAAATAAATGAGTTTGCCACCACAGTGAAATGTCTCTCTGTAGAAATGCTGCATGAAGGGTCTTCTCTGATTGTAATAGAAAAGCCAGTTTACAATATGATGTAAGGTGCTTACAGGGAAGAAATATTCTAAACAACTGCTAATCTCTGGCCAACAATATAAGCTCTGTCTGATTTTGGGATATCATGCATCTTTTGGGATATCATGTAGCTTTCTCTGAAGCTGTTTTATCACTTCTCTTTCATCATATAAATTATCATATATATATTTTATGATTTAAATTTTTTAATATTAGAAAATTCAGAGTAGATTAATTCACCAACATAAGACAGATGCAAATTTTAGCCATTGGTTGAAAGAAGCAAATTTCACTATCTATGGAGTTTTATGTATTTTCTAAAAAATAGATGTGTTTAGATAAATAGTAAATGCCATATCACACATACTATACAGAGAATTTTTATATTAAAATATTCATTATCTTGACAGTAATAATATTCCATAAGCACAGTCTTATTTTGTTACATAAATATCTCAAATTCCATCTTTCTTTTTATTTCAGTACAGCTCACCAAGAACAGAGTGCAAACAAAGGTATTTCTGAGATTTATTTATTTTGGAGGATTCCAGTGAGGAAATATATTTTACTATCTATTTATATAACTCTTAGCATTAGTTACCAGACTTTCCAAAATGAACACTTTTATTGAAAGCATACTTCTGACCAACTTCATTAAAAAAACAGAATTTCAAAGATTTGGTTTTCTAAGGCTTTGCAACCTACATGATCACTCACTTCTTACATTATGTAGGCCAATTATTTTGTAACTCAGGTATTTCACTTATTTTAACAACTGTAGCAAATTAACTAACTGCAATCTATTTATGTTCAGTAAATTTTTGCCAAACTATTCTATTTAAACATAAAGATTTCTTAATAACATGCCAGGAGATACAAAGAGTCAAAAGAGGGCAGGGAAAGTGAATACTCCTTACTAGAAAGTTTTCTAATTTGTAGGCTTCGCCAAACTTCTTCATTATGGAGACCATACTATTTAGTTGAATGGGGAACAAGAGGGAAAAGAACAGGGTTGTTTTCATTAGTGAAGATAGGTTAGTACAGTTTATGCTATACTTACAAAGAATCCAAATCTCAATGGCTTAACTCAGAAAAACACTATTTCTCATTTCTCTTATTTAGGCAACATCCACTGTGGGTCTGAGAAACTCAAGAGAAACTCACACAATGAAGACTGCTCAACCATTGGTTCCACCATATGTCCACAGGAGTTCTCCATACTTGCTACAGCAGGGACATAAGAGCACAAGGGAATCTTATATGAGCAATTAAACACTTCAATCTAGAAATGACACTGGTAATTAAATGCTTCATCCCATAAGTCATTTCCACTCACAGCTCATTGGCTCTTTTCCATTTGCCTAGAAGGATAGGAGCCCTAGACATTGTTAAAAATATGAGAAATGTCTATCATGGGATTCTGCACAGAACATAACACAGTGTTTTCCCCATAATAGTCACTACATATTGAATTAACTATAATTTCTATTATCTGAATAATTTAGTCTTAATCAGAGTTTTGCATATGTAGCTGGGGTTATGGTTTTGCCACTATTGGAATTCAGACATGTTTCAGCAGCCTAAAGCTTTAATGGCACAGGTCTACCAAAAGTCCATTTGCAGGAGAGATTGAGAGACCAGTGAGGAGGGGGTGCACCCAAAGGGAGCAGAGAGTTGGGAAGATCACAGTGTTTCAATAACAAAGCATTAGTCACTGGAGAAAGGGATGTCTGAGTAGCATTTGGTAGGGTAGTGCTCTAAGTAGCAAGTGAAAGATACTATTAACTCTCAAAAGCATTGGGGTACATCCTTCTCTGCCTTTGGGTGCTCATTTAACAAACACAATGCAACATAATACAAGGAGCACTCTCCCAGGCTTTGACCCTGAATAGAACTCGACACCCAGAAAGCTGCAGAATCAGCAGCAGGAGCTGACATTACCTGGTAATAAATAAAAAGTGGTATCCAGTAGAAATGGTCACAGTGCCAATAAGTGGTGCCAGTAACCAGGATATTTAGTGGTGTTCAGAAGATCAGGATCAATTTGAAAGCAACACTGCCTGAGAAAAACAGAATAAATAGCCCAGAAGATGGGGACAGTGATACAACAGCATGACACAGAGTAGGGTCGAAGCAGAAGTGCAGACAAAAATGTATGGTCACTCTAGGGTAACTGAGCAGATTTTTTGGTAGTGCCTTGCTCACATCCACCTTAGCAGGCAAGTTCACCCATGTTGGGCATGCTCATAATTCACAGCTGGCCCCTCCCTAGAGAAGTGCCTTCAGCCAAATGAGAGTTCTTTTGCCCAGGAGATTGGCAACCTCCCCTTAAGACAGCCTGTAGTTAATAACTGGCTAATCTGGGGGTATAAACGGCTGCATTTTCCTCAAGGTGGGATCAACTCGGTGTGACTCACACTCCAGAGCCTCCTGTGGGATCAGGCCGAAGCTACCTTCTAACTGAGAGCAGTTTCCTTGCTTAGCTTTATCTACAGTATTATCCCATTCTCTCTTCATTTCTCATGGACCTGAAACCCTAACACAGTCTTTAATTCTAGAGGAATCCCCAATAACACTGAGGAAATGTGAACAGTCTACGGAACACAGAATAAAGACACTAGCTTCCTAAAACAAGTTTCATGTGCATGGAGATCTGCACAATGAAGAAAGGCTTCCCCTTCTCCAACCTTTTGCTCTCATGATTGGTTAGCTTGGGAAGCTCACCACTCTCCTCAATGACTGCAAATGTTACCCATCCTGTTAGCCCTACCTCAGAGCCACCAGCTTTGATGGAATCTTTCCAAATCTCTCTCACCCACAGTGACATTCTCTGAATTTTGATACTATTCATTGTGTCATTAATTCAGAAATTGTCCCTTCAACTTTTTGAACATTTTAACATTTCAACAGCTCTTCCAAGTAATTTATTTGTCTAACATTAGGCATTTAGTATGCCAGACACTGGGTGGGCTAAGTATTAGGGAAACAATGACAAATAAGACAGGGCACTACCTTCCATGAGCTATTCTTAATGGAGAATACAGATATGCAAGCCCATTAGAATACCTTAAAGTATATAACACAGTATGAGAATTGGAAATAGTTTCACAAAGGCAATATTTTAACTGTGTTGAAAATGATGGTTAGAAGTTAAGGAACAAAGTATTTTAGGTAAAAATATTTTAAAATTACACTCAAGGAACTGAGATTGATCCATTGGTGACTCAGTGAACATGTTGCAAGCAGGAAGAAAAAAGAAGAGAAGTATAGAAAGGAAAGTAAAATTCTAATTGTAGAAGAACTATGCCATGCTAAGTAAGACATTTACCTTCTACCTAGTAAGGAATATGGAGCCAATAAGTGTTAGTTGTGCCAGGGTGATGACTGCAGGTATCGTATTATCATCCATATTTCACAAGCTTTATTTACCACCCATGATTTCAGAATGAGATAACCTTTATCGGAGGAAACTATATTTTATATTTTATATATATAAAATACATAGAGCACATTATTATTTAATAATATTTATGCAAGTTCCACTTAGCTTAAGAAATATTTCAATATTTATTTTTAAATAATATTTTTATTTTATTTAGGAATTATAAGGAAAATAAAACTAGTTTATTTCAGGTCCATGAGGAATTATAAGGAAAATACTTTTATTTTCCTTATAATCTTGCTACATGTAATGCATACAAATACAATCAACTGAATGAGCTCTGCCTTTTGCTTCCTTTAATGAATATCATGTTTGTGAAATGGACCCATTGATACATGAAGCTCAAATGCGTTCACATTTGCCTAGACGGCTAGGAGCCCCAGACATTGCTGAAACTACTAGAAATGTCTATCATGGGATTTTGCACAGAAACCAACAGTGTTTTCCCCATAATAGTCACTCCATATTTAATTAACTCCAATTAATACTGTCCAAACATAAACTTAGTTGATAAAGTAGCAGCAGGATAGAGAGGACTGACTCAAATTCTGAAAGTTCTACTATGAGTAAAATGCTATCAGACAGCATTGCATGCTATAGAGAAATCTTTTGTTCAAGGAAGAATCCATTGATGCAGCAAACTTTACTGTTGTCTTATTTTAAGAAATTGCCTCAGCCACCCTAACCTTCAGCAACCACACCCTGATCAAACAGTAGCCATCAACATCAAACAAGACCTTTTACCAAAAAAAAAGATTGTGAGTCGCTGAAGGCTCAGATGGTCATTAGCATTTTTTAACAATAAAATATTTTTAAATTAAAGTATGTACAGTTCTTAGACATAATGTTTAAATGCTTAATAGACTACGGTATAGGGTAAACATAACTTTTTATGCACTGGGAACCCCCCCAAATTTGTGTGACTTGTTTCATTACCATATTTGCTTTATTTCAGTGATCTGGAACCAAACCCACAGTATCTCTGAGATATGCATGTATATTTAAATATTATTTTTCTCATTTAACTCTTCATGTATTTTACATTTACTTTTTATATGATGGAATTATGTACTCTATTCTCTCTCTATGTAGGGTTCATGTAGATTACTAAATAATAGATCTTTTTCTTCTTTTGGAACCAATTGAGACAAATAAGCAAAAAGCAAGCAAATGGAATTCAGAATATCACCTTTATTACTAAAACAGCCTGATTGGAGATGACAACTTTAGATCTAAAACCTAATAGGCTTGCTAGGAATTGACTCCTAAATTGAACATACTTACTTGCCCAGGCACTGGCACAAGTGGAAACCTATTAGCCTTCCACATCATTGGCAGATCCATGTGGATGAAAGAAGGTAAGAAACTTCCCTTTCAATAGGCAGACACGACTGAAAAGAGTCAGGAGAAAGGTGCTAGCAGAGCATGCTCAACAAGTTATTTCAAACTCACTAAACAAAATAATCCCTTCTCCTTTCAAGATGTGGAGTCAATAAAGAGTAACCTAGGCAATACCACTCAGGACATAGGCATGGGCAAAGACTTCATGACAAAAACACCAAAAGCAATTGCAACAAAAGACAAAATTGACAAATGGGATCTAATTAAACTAAAGAGCTTCTGCACAACAAAAGAAACTATCATCAGAGTGAACAGGCAACCTACAGAGTGGGAGAAAGTTTTTGCAATTACCCATCTGACAAAGGGATAATATCCAGAATCTACAAAGAACTTAAACAAATTTACAAGAAAAAGACAAACAACCCCATCAAAAAGTGGGTAAGGATATGAGCAGATACTTCTCAAAAGAAGACATTTACATGGCCAGCAAGCATATGAAAAAAAGCTCAACATCACTGATCATCAGAGAAATGCAAATGAAAACCACAGTAAGATACCATCTCATGCCAGTCAGAATGGTGATTATTAAAAAGTCAGGAAACAACATATGCTGGCGAGGCTGTGGAGAAATAGGAACGCTTTTACACTGTTGGTGGGGATGTAAATTAGTTCAACCATTGTGGAAGACAGTATGGTGATTCCTCAAGGATCTAGAACCAGAAATATAATTTGATCCAGCAATCCCATTACTGGGTATATACCCAAAAGATTATAAATCATTCTACTATAAAGACACATGCATACGTATGTTTACTGCAGCACAATTTACAATAGCAAAGACATGGAACCAACCCAAATGCCCATCAATGATAGACTGGATAAAGAAAACGTGGCATATATACACCATGGAATACTATGCAGCCATAAAAAGGAATGAGATCATGTCCTTTGCAGGGACATGGATGAAGCTGGAAGCCATCGTCCTAAGCAAACTAACACAGGAACAGAAAATCAAACACCCCATGTTCTCCCTCATAAGTGAAGGCTGAACATTCAAAACACATGGACACAGAGAAGGGAACACACATACCAGGGCCTGTTGAGGGGTGGAGGGTGACGGGAGGGAACTTAGAGAACGGGTCAATAGGTGCAGCAAACCACCATGGCACATGTATACATATGTAACAAACCTGCACATCTGCACATGTATCCCATTTTTTTTTTTTTAGAAAAAATAAAGAAAAAAGAGTGAGAGAAGAGTTATTTCAGCTGAAAGTCTTCATGTGGGTACATAAGAAGTGAGAGATAAGAGTCTTCTCTCCCTAATATTTACAAAAACAATAAGTACATGAATATTAAAGCCACACCAAAACAAGAGAGACAGGCAGTCATGCTGGGGCATGTACAAAATTATAAAGCTAAAGAGAAATTAGATGAAAAAACAGAGATAAGCCTTTTCAAGATGGAAACTGTAAACTTGTGTTTGAATTTCCAGTTCTAGTTAGTTCTGCTGTGGCCTGCTGGTACTTTATTTCTCATTTTTCGATGACTGAGTTTGCCTATTGTGTCCTTACAATAACTCAATTTGTGTTTCCCTTCCTAGAGTAAACTAATGTTTCCTGCAACTGTCTAATCCATAATTAGATTAACTGCAGTTTCTGTCAATTGTGTTCTAGTTTAAAATATAAACAAAATATCATAATATAAAAATATTTAAATAATGTAAATATAAAGAAGACACAATAAGTAACATATAAAAATGGCAGAACTCACTCCTAGATGGGAATGGCAAATATAATAACAGAATCCTCTAGACTGTAGTTTTCCAAATTTTCTACAGAATGAGAAGTTTGGATTCCATTTTGTGGATAAATTCCATGTTAAATTAAAGAAAAATATTTTAATGGAACTGTTGGTTATGCAAAGGTAAAGAATAGATTGTATTTTGGAATGATACTCTGAGAAAATGAGTAAAAACTAGCTACGGTAAAATTATCCAACTAAAATATATTCTTGGAGGAAAACCTTGTTAAAGACTTCATAGACATTTAGGATAGTAACTTGGATTATTGCTACTTAGGCATTAAGAAAAAATGTGTCTGATTTGTGAAGCCTGGAGAAGTTGTAGAAATCCTGTTATTCAAAGTGTAACAATATGACAGTCTGTTTTATCTACACATCACCAGACAGTAATGCCTGGAAAACTTCTGAGGTATTACCTACATGAGCATGTCTACTATAACAATAGGAAGAATAAGTAGATATTTTCAATTTTACTTCTTAAAGGACTTAAAATGTCAAAAGCATCAAGAGTTAAGATGTCAAAAATAATTCAATATATGTTAAAATATGGAGCAAAATACTTGACCCAGTGACTGTCCAGCTCATGAGTAAACTGCTGTATAAAAATATATTTGATAATAAGTTAACACATTACAAAAAGTGGATTTGTTCTAGGAAAGCAAGTGTGTTTTAACATTGAAAAATAAATGGATGTTGATATGCACTGGCAGAAGAAAACAGAAATGTTATGTGATACATGAAAAGAAAACATTTCATATGATTCTATGTCAATTTACCATGAAAACACTTAGCAAACTAGGTATGGAATGGAACTTTCTTAGATAAAGAGTGTTCAAGAAATTCTTACAGCAAACTTCATGCTTCATGGTAAAATATTGGAAAACTTCCAATGAAGTTAGTTATTATACGTGCTATAACTATTTTTATTACTCTAATAGAAAGACTAGCCAATACAAAAAGGTATTTTAGAAAAGCAAAAGTCAACACCTGTAAAAATGATTAAAATAAAGAAAGAAAAAAAGAAAAAAACTACTTTAAATTTCATATGGAACCAAAAAAAAAAAAAATCCTGTGTAGCCAAGACAATCCTATGTAAAAAGAAAAAAGCTGGAGGCATCATGCTACATGACTTCAAACTATCCTACAAGGCTACTTTAACCAAAAGAGCAGGGTACTGTTACCAAAACAGATACATAGACCAATGGAACAGAACAGAGACCTCAGAAATAACACCACATATCTACAACCATCTGATCTTTGACAAACCTGACAAAAACAAGTTATGGGGAAAGTATTCCCTATTTAATACATGGTGCTGGGAAAACTGGCTAGCCATATGCAGAAAACAGAAACTGGACCCCTTCCTTACACCTTATACAAAAATTAACTCAAGATGGATTAAAGACTTAATGTAAAACTCAAAACCATGAAAACCTAGGCAATACCATTCAGAACATAGGCATGGGAAAAGACTTCCTGACTAAAATGCCAAAAGCAATTGTAACAAAAACCAAAATTGACAAATGGGACCTAATCAAACTAAAGAGCTTCTACACATAAAAGAAACTATCATCAGAGTGAACAGGCAATCTAAAGAATGGGAGAAAATGTTTGCAAGCCATCCATCTGACAAAGGTCTAATATCCAGAATCTACAAAGAACTTAAACATATTTACAAGAATAAAACAAACAAGCCCATCAAAAAGTGAGCAAAGAATATGAACAGACACTTCTCAAAAGAAGACATTTATGTGGCCAATAAACATGAAAAAAAAGCTCATCATCACTGGTCATTAGAGAAATGCAAATCAAAACCACATTGAGATACCATCTCATGCCAGTCAGAATGGCAATTATTAAAATGTCAGGAAACAACAGATGCTGGTGAGGCTGTGGAGAAATAGGAATGCTTTTACACTGTTGGTGGGAATGTAAATTAGTTTTGCCATTGTGGAAGACACTATGGTAATTCCTCTAGGATCTAGAACCAGAAATACTATTTGACCCAGCAATTCCATTACTGGTTATATACCCAAAGGATTATAAATCATTCTACTATAAAGACATACGCACACGTGGTTTTTTTGCAGCCCTACTTACAATAGCAAAGACTTGGAACCAATACCCATCAATGATAGACTGGATAAAGAAAATGTGGCACATATACATCATGGAATACTATGCAGCCATAAAAAAGAATGAGTTTATGTCCTTTGCAGGGACATGGATGAAGCCAGAAACCATCATCCTCAGCAGACTAACACAGGAACAGAAAACTAAATACCATGTGTTCTCACTCATGAGTGAGAGTGAACAATGAGAACACATGGACACAGGGAAGAGAGCATCACACACCAGACCTGTCAGGGTTTGCAAGCTAAGGGAGGGAGAGCATTAGGACAAATACCTAATGTATGCAGGGCTTAAAACCTAGATGGCAGGTTGATAGGTGCAGCAAGCCACTATGGCACATATATACCTATGTAACAAACCTGCATATTCTACACATGTATCCCAGAACTTAAAGTAAAATTTAAATAAATAAATAAACCACAAAAAAGCGAAAGGATTGAAAAGGAAGATATAAAATTGTAACTATTTTCAGGTAACTTGGGAGCATACATGAAAATAGTGACAAAAGACAACTAACACACACTCAAGCCATTATAATTAACTGAATTGAGGTTAAGATCTCTAGACACAAGGTCACTGTTTTGGATCAATTACACTTTATGTTCCAGGAAAAGCAAAAAATAAAAACTTTTAAATGAAATCAATTGAAAAACACCTAAAACAATTTAGCTAGAAATAAATCTAACAAAAAATATGTCATTAGAAAGCAATACTGAGAGAAATAAAAGAGGATGTAAATAGGAGTAGGAATACACCATGTTCATTAATTGTTAAACTCAATATTGTAAAAATATAATTTTTTTCAAGTTGATCAAATCATGCAACATATATTTCGGCACTTTTGTTGCTATAAATTGAGAGATTGATTCTAAAATGTATATAAAAATGAAAAGGACCAACAATAGCCAGGACAAACTGGAAGAAGAAAATAAATCTGGATAAATTGTACTATCAGTATGCTAGACTTACTATAATGCTAAAGGAATTAAGATGGTTTAGTTCAGGAGGAAGGACAGACAAAGAGAACAGAGAGGCAGAGTTGAAAATCCAGAAATGAATTCATATGTATATATACATATGTATATATGTCATATATGATATATAGATATATATGTATATATCTTATAGATACATATGACAGATAGATATAGCATATATCATATGATATATATGATATGTATAGGTATATCTATCTATATCAAATATTTCATATATTGATATACATTTGTATATCATACATAGATATATATAACAGGTTCAATCAATTTATGACAAAGTGATACTATAGTGCAGTTGGGAAGAAAGTCTTTTACAGAAAAGATGGACTTTTCAATATGCATGCTGGATCATTCAAATATCTATGTAAAAAATAAATTTTGATCCCTGCCTCACAACATACACACCAGTCAATTCCAGATGGATTATAGATTTAAATGTGAATTATAAAACACTAAAACTTTTCTAGGGAAACATAGGAGAATATCTTTATGAACTCGAGGTAGGAAAGTAGTTAGCACTCTGTATCTCTGGATTCTTTATTCATGGATTCAACCAATTGCAGATTGAAAATATTTTTTTAAAAACATTGCGTCTGGTCTGAATAGAACAGACTTTTTTTCTTGTCATTATTCCCTAAACAATACAGTATAACAACTATTTACACAGCATTTTTATTGTATTCAGTATTATAAGTAATCTAGAGATGATTTAAAGTATATGGGAGGATATGCATAAGATATACGCAAACACTATGCAATTTTATAGTGGGAACTTGAGCATTTGCAATTTTTGGTATCTTTAGGAGGTCCTGGAACCCATCACCCATGGATTCTGAGGGATAAATGCATTTCATAAATAGCATTTGTGAACCCTGAATGTCTAAGACAGGTCTCAGTTAATTTATGAAGTTTATTTTTCCAAGGTGGAGGACGCACGCCCGTGACACCACCTCAGGAGGTTCTGATGACATGTGCCTGAGACGGTAGGGGCACAGCTTGGTTTTATACATTTTAGGGAGATATGAGACCTCGATCAATTTGTAAGATGTCCATTAGTTCAGTCCAGAAAGGGGGCAGCACTTGAGGTGAAGATGGGACAACTCAAAGTGGGGAGGAGGCTTCCAAGTCATAATGGTTGCATTCTTTTGAGTTTCTGATTAGCCTCTCCAAATAAAGCAATCAGATATACATTTATCTCAGTGAGCAGAGGGGTGACTTTGAGTCACCCCTCAAAGGCAGGTTTTTCCTAAGCAGTTCCCAGCTTGATTTTCTCTTTAGCTTAGTGATTTGGGGGCCCCAAGATTTATTTTCCTTTCACATTCCCCATCCCCCACCTTAAAAAAAAGTCTTTAAGAGAAAGCATTTTAGGAGAAAATGAGTCTTTGGTCTCAGGTTTCATCTGATGTCTCATGGCTAGAATGGTTTATTCCTAGACAGGTAACTTCTGAGTTATTAGGAAAGTCCATTTTCAGAAGGTTGTGAAGTCTCATGTCCTATGAAGAGAAAATAGGGTGAGAAAAGGAGAAAAACAACAAGAAACAAAAGAACTATTCTGGAAAATTAATATAGGCCACATTACTCTGCAGTCCATACATCAGTAGGCAGGAATGAAAGGGACTTACGTATGTAAATAGTTTGGTGTTATTTTCTTCTGAAGTTTAAGTTGTCTAGCTTCAGTTGCAAGGCTTTATGAAAGCACAGTTTGGTTTTCAGTGACTCCAAATTAGGAAATATTGGAAGAAAAAGAAGGAAAAAATTGAAAACATTATTTTGAAGACTTGTAGCCAAGAAAAATTAGAATGTGGTCCAATCTGTAGAAAACAATAAAAATTGAAAAACATAAGGCCAGACTAGAATCTAACAGGTGTACTATGGTTTTTGAAACATATTTTTTTCCTCTCTCCAGTTTCCCATTTTAATTAAAGACAAATCATGGTTGGACTGATTTGCTTCCTTATACTTGACCTGATTATTTATATACAGTGCAGCAAGAATAATTATTTTTTTACATAGTCTTTTTTTTTTTTTGAGACAGATTCTCGCTCTGTTGCCCGGGCTGGAGTGCAGTGGCCGGATTTCAGCTCACTGCAAGCTCCGCCTCCCGGGTTTACGCCATTCTCCTGCCTCAGCCTCCAGAGTAGCTGGGACTACAGGCACCCGGCAACTCACCCGGCTAGTTTTTTGTATTTTTTTAGTAGAGACGGGGTTTCACCGTGTTAGCCAGGATGGTCTCGATCTCCTGACCTCGTGATCCACCCGTCTCGGCCTCCCAAAGTGCTGGGATTACAGGCTACATAGTCTTTTAAATTGGCTTTGATGGAACTTTATTCCACAGAAGGAATCTCAGGTAAGACTTTTTTAAAGCCGAGCCCAGCCATGGATTTGTACCATCAAATACCTATGAGTTGGGGAATTCCTGTCCGTGTGAGGTTCCAAGATAAACTTGGGTCTTCTCGGCCTGTTAGAAAGTGACAATCTTTTCTTACCACAGATCAGGAATGATGTGTAGGGACTGTGTAGACAATGTGTGAGGCCAGTTTTCCCAAGGGTCTTTTATTTGCTCTGAAAGTTAATTGATTCCTTAAAGAAAAGCACACCATCCCAGTCCAAGCCTTAGTAAAATAATCAGTTTCTCCAATTGTGTCCTGTTATAAATGAGAACAGATTCTTATTGTACTTATGCAAATAACTGTTTTGCCATAAGTTAAGAATACTCACAGTTTCCAAATACTTGAGAAATCAGGTAGAAAGAAACAAATATATTCTAAATTTTGCTCATAGGAGTATACTAATTTGTTAAAAGCTGTCAATAGCTCAAAAGAAAAGTTTCCTTGACTCTGGAAAAAAAAAAAATGAAACAAAGGATCAGCAATGTTTTAAGCAAAAAGTCAAAAAGATTACTTCAATCTATATTAGTTCAGTCCACGTAGTTAATTCCTGTTCTGCTTGATATTCATGAACATTTCAGTTCTCCATGAGACCTGAAAGATTTTCTTCTATTCTGATGTCACAATCTCCAAAGTTACCAGAAACTTGTGTTCAAGAGCACCTGTTAGAGTTTTATGCTGATTATAAAACTACATTCTAAAGTGGATCAAAACAAGACAATTGTTCATGGATGACAAAAAGTTTTAAGGCAGCCAGAGTCAAAGACACAATTGACAAGGAAATTTGTTACCTCTATGACACACAATAATTTAACATAACAATGATAATTATTACTGATAATGTACAGTGCATCATATCAGAATTATAAGATTTTCCCATAATTTTGGAACACATATCAATAATATATTTATACAAATCAGCCCAAAGAAAACCAAACACCAGTTCATATTTGACAAGGCCTCCTGTATAATTTTTATACCAAATAGCCAAATTCTGTCATTTCTGGACTTTACAGAACCTAATATCTTAAAGGATTAATTAGGGAAGAAAAAGATGTAATTTATAATTTGATTTTGAAAAGTTTGTCAAATATCAAAGGTTTAAAACACTTGATATCACAGTTCATCATAAAATAAGTAATTCATTTGACCAAAGTCATAAACTCAATGATTTTTTTAAAAGGTGAAAAGTTTCATTCTTTGAGAGAGGAGACTTAATTTTCCAAACAATAAGCCCCAATAAAAACAGCATGAAGCCAATTCAATTTGTTTTTCAAAATTTTATAATTTATAAAATTTCAATCTTGACCATAAATTACAACTTCCATAAGTCTTTTATAACCTTTATAACCTTTATTAGATGTCACTTAATGCTTCAATAAAACTTTGTTAAGCTGAGAAAGGGGTCCATATGCTGATCTTGCATCAGAGTGCCCTTGACATTAATAATTAAATTGCAGAGAAACTGAACTTACCTTATCTCTCAAAATCGGCCCCTACAACCTCACACACCCACCTCTTCTGTGATAGTTCCTGAGCCTTGAGGAGTTGAATAGCTTTAATTTCTAGCCCAATGTCTCAGGAACGCAGTTTATTTCTATTGGCATCTTCCACCAGGCCTGAAGATGATTAAAAATTACATAAGCAAACATCATTCTGCCTTGGGCTGGATTTATAGTTTTGTGACCCTTATGTCAAATTTTGACACCTTATAGTATTTGGCAGGGATAAGTATGAAATTACTTCATTAATAAATGCAAAAAAAACTATGCTGTCAATTCTTAAGACATTTCTAACATTACTTTACCATTAATTGTAAAGTTTACATCATAAGGTATGGAGAGAAAAATTCTGGTGTGGTAAAGGGAAATTAAAATGGATTTAATTACTAATTAAACATAAACATAAAATTATAGAAATTTTATAAAAGCCTTTTAAATATATATATACACACACACACACACACATCCTATAGCTTTTATTTCAGAACTTTAGCCATGAGATAAATACAAATTCACTGGCTTGCAAACAAAAAAACCTGTTGGATCCAAACAGTGGTTTTTATCTCAATAGAAAAATAACAGCAGATTTAAAGCAGATAGAAAAGAAAATAGAGAAAAAAGAGAACTTAGGAACTCTATAAGTTTGCAGACTGACTTAGGCCTCTTTTTCCTTAATGCAAATGTGTTCAAAGACCATATTACTTTCATTTTACATAAACTCTGGCAAGTAGAAGTGCCATAAAACCTACAGAGTGCTCAAAAAGGGGTCATTCTCCTTGTTTTCTCCTCATACTTACATTATTTGTTTCCACTTTTTTTCTTAGAAGGAAACTGAGCTGTGACCTAGGGTTTTTGTGTGGTGGACTGATGTGTGCTGCTTGTGGGCAAGTCATTTCCACCCTCTTATGTGTCTCAGTTTCTCTCTCCAGAAATCTATGACCTCTGAGAGGGCTCAAAACACTGGGTGATCAGCCCTTATATGCTTTTCCTGGATGAGTCTTTTTAAAAATGAATTTTGTTGGGGATTTCTCTGTAGGGCCACTGGGGATCAACCTCCCAGACACTCCTACAGGGACCCCAGTCACCTAAGGGCAGCTTTCAGCTGAGAAGAGCAAATGACCTTTTTCTTCAGAGCTATGAAAACAGTCTCACATTTACCTATGAAGACAACAGTTCAGTTTCTCATGCAAATACACATAGACAAGCCTAATAGAGATTAATGTTGGGAGAAAAAGCAATAGAGAAGACCCCTTAGGATGCATCTCCAAACTAGAATTAAGATCCTTAAACAACTTCCAAGGAGAAAAAAATAAATAAATAACAGCCAAGACCACTCCCTGTAAACTGCTCAGCCATCCCTAACTTTGTAGCTCCCTTTTACCGTTACACATGCCGAGGTCAAATCCTCTCCCAATACAAGGTAATCTCTGGTACCCAAGCCAAAGAGATCCGTCATGTGATACAGGAAAACAGAGCTTTAGACCTAAGAAGAATCTGCCCATGACTCTTGAAACTACACAAAGAAAACAGAACACCCCAAAACAGGTGAGTGGCGCCTTTGCTCTGGTTTCTTTAAAGTGGTTCAAGTCATTGGAAGCCTTCTCTAGATGTTTTTGGTACTGCAAATGGCAAAATGGGAAGGAGGTATAGGGTGGAAGAAAAGTAAATAAAAGAACATTTGTTTGTTTGTTTATTAAGATAGGAAGCAAACACAGAAAACAAGTGCATGGTTTTTTGGTTTCTTGTTTTTTTCCCTCTTTTGCAGTTATGAGGAATTTTAGCCAAATTAGAGAGGCTTTGTTACCCATAATTTGGAATTCTCACTTGGATTTGACCAAGTCAGGTAGAGTTGGTCAAATCTGATGGAAGAAAGACCAGAACCACCACCACCACCAACAACAAAAACAATATGATCACTGAGCGCGCTAACGGTAAGGAGAAATTAAGACCCGCCAGTTGTTAAACTTTAGCAAAGACAAAACCCCAATTCATCTACTTAACTAGGGATAGGTCTCAGGCTGATGCCTTTTACCATCCTAGAAGCGGAGGAAAAAAAAACTTGAAACTTCTAGAACTTGTCTTCCCTGATAGGAGTGAGTTCACATTCCATAAAGGAGTTATCTGCCTTCCTTGTTAGAAGCAAGTAAAACTCCGTAAAAGGAGAGTTGTACAGCAAAATAAACTTTAAATCTTGACCACATTTTGGGAGATCAGGGATTCTCTGAAGGGGGTACTCCCAGACCTCAGCAAATTATCCTATTGGTTTGAGTCATAAAGTTAGCTCATGCTAGCACCAAGCACTGATAGCAGATTTGTCAAAGATCAGGGGTATCTCCATTAGAATCCCTTCGTGGTTGCCAAAATGTGAACCTGAATATCTGAGACAGGTCCCAGTTAATTTAGAAAGTTTATTTTGCCAAGGTTGAGGACTCGCTCCTATGACACATGAGGTCCTGATGATGTGTGCCCAAAGTGGTAGGGGTACAGCTTGGTTTTATACATTTTAGGGAAACATGAGACCTCAATCAATATGTGTAAGATGTCCATTGGTTCAGTTCAGAAAGGTGGGACAACTCAAGGCAAAGGTGGGACAACTCCAAGCGGGGAGGGGCCTTCCAGGTCATAGGTAGATAAGAGACATATTGCATTCTTTTGAGTTTCTGATTAGCCTTTCCAAATGAGGCAATCAGATATGCATTTATCTCAGTGAGTAGAGGAGTGACTTTGAATAGAATGGGAGGCAGGTTTACCCTAAGCAGTTGCCAGCTTGACTTTCCCCTTTAGCTTAGTGATTTGGAGACCCCAGGATTTTATTTTCCTTTCTAAAAGGGTTAAATAAAAGAGAATGATTAATTGGACTATGCTAAAATGACACTATAATTTCTGTTCTTCGAAAGACACTGTGATGGTTAATATTAGGTGTCAACTTCATTGGATTGAAGGATGCCTGGGTAGCTGTTAAAGTATTGTTTCTGGGTGAGTTTGTGAGGGTGTTGCCAGAAGAGATTAACATTTGAGTCGGTGGACTGGGAGAGGAAGACCACTCTCAGTGTGGGTGGACACCATCCAATCAGCTGCCAGCTTGGCTAGAAGAACGCAGGTGGAAGAAGGTGAGATAAGCTGGTTTGCTGAGTTTTCTGGCTTTCATCTTTCTCCCATGCTGGATGCTTCCTGCCCTTGAACATCAGACTTCAGGTTCTTCGGCCTTTGGACTCTTGGACTTAGAGCAGTAGTTTTCTAGGGGCTCTTGGGCCTTTGGGCACGGGCTGGAGGCTGCACTGTTGGCTTCCTATCTCCTCAGCTTGCAGACAGCCTATCATGGGACCTCATATTGTGATCCTGTGAGTCAATTCTCATCTCTGTCCATTCGTTTATGGCCTTCTCTGCATTAATTATTCTGGTTATCAATTCTTCCACTCTATTTCCAAGATTTTTAGTTTCTTTGCGCTGGGCATGTAATTCCTCCTTTAGCTCTGAGAAGTTTGATGGACTGAAGGCTTCTTCTCTCATCTCGTCAAAATCATTCTCCGTCCAGCTTTGATCCGTTGCTGGCAATGAGCTGCGTTCCTTTGGAGGGGGAGATGCGCTCTTATTTTTTGAATTTCCAGCTTTTCTGCCCTGCTTTTTCCCCATCTTTGTGGTTTTATCTGCCTCTGGTCTTTGATGATGGTGACGTACTGATGGGGTTTTGGTGTGGGTGTCCTTCCTGTTTGTTAGTTTTCCTTCTAACAGTTAGGACCCTCAGCTGTAGGTCTGTTGGAGATTGCTTGAGGTCCACTTCAGACCCTGTTTGCCTGGGTGTCAGCAGCAGAGGCTGCAGAAGATAGAATACTGCTGAACAGTGAGTGTACCTGTCTGATTCTCGCTTTGGAAGCTTCCTCTCAGGGGTGTACTCCACCGTGTGAGGTGTGGGGTGTCGGTCTGCCCCTAGTGGAGGATGTCTCCCAGTTAGGCTACTCAGGGGTCAGGGACCCACTTGAGCAGGCAGTCTGCCCGTTCTCAGATGTCAACCTCCGTTTTGGGAGATCCACCGCTCTCTTCAAAGCTGTCAGACAAAGTCGCTTACGTCTGCAGAGGTTTCTGCTGCTGCTGCTGCTGTTGTTGTTGTTGTTGTTCCACCGCTCTCTTCAAAGCTGTCAGACAGAGTCACTTGCGTCTGCAGAGGTTTCTGCTGCTGCTGTTGTTGTTGTTGTTGTTGTTTAGCTGTGCCCGGTCCCCAGAGGTGGAGTCTACAGAGACTGGCAGGCCTCCTTGAGCTGCTGTGAGCTCCATCCAGTTGGATCTTCCCAGGGCTGTTTACCTACTTAAGCCTTAGCAATGGCGGGCGCCCCTCCCCCAGCCTTGCTGCTGCCTTTCGAGTAGATCGCAAACTGCCCTGATAGCAATGAGGAAGGCTCCGTGGGCATGGGACCCTCCCGGCCAGGTGTGGGATATAATCTCCTGGTGTGCCCGCTTGCTTAAAGCGCAGTATTGGGGTGGGAGTTACCCGATTTTCCAGGTGTTGTGTGTCTCAGTTCCCCTGGCTAGGAAAAGGGATTCCCTTCCCCCTTGCGCTTCCCAGGTTGAGGTGATGCCTCGCCCTGCTTCAGCTCTCGCTGGTCGGGCTGCAACAGCTGACCGGCACCGATTGTCCGGCACTCCCCAGTGAGATGAACCCAGTACCTCAATTGATAATGCAGAAATCACCTGTCTTCTGTGTCACTCGCGCTGGGAGCTGGAGACTGGAGCTGTTCCTATTCGGCCATCTTGCTCCGCCCCCGAGTCAATTCTCCTTAATAAACTCCCTTTCAGATATACAATATCCTTTTAGTTCTGTCCCTCTGGAGAACGCTGACTATTCACACACCATTAAGAAACTAAACTATATAGTGCATATAAAGTTTTTTAAATAAATGCATTGTGAAAGAATGTATAAAGAAGATAAAAATAACTCCTACCAATCAATAAGAAAAATGTAAACAACATAATAGGTGGGCTAAAGACTAGAAGAGGCAATTCACAAAAGAAACTATCTAAATAGCCCCTACATATATAAAAAGGTGTTTTAGTAGTCATCATGAGAGGAAATACCAGCTGTTGGAGAGGATATGAATTAACTGGAACTCCTATTGTTAGCAGAAATTACTAAAGCTATTAGCTAAAGACACATATCCAATGATCCCACAATTTAATTCTTAGTCCTGTATTCGACAGGACACCTGTGTTTACCAAAAGACAATGACAATATTCATGTCTGCAACAGAATAATAGCTCAAAACTGGAAATATCCAAATGTCTATAATAGTAGAATGGATATAAAAATTATGGTATACTGACACAGTAGATTACTGCTTAGTGATGAGAATAAATGAACAATAACTATAGTAAAAACACTGATGGATCCCATACACATACTTGAAGTGAAAGAATCAGATACAAAACAGTACTTATAGGAAGATTTTACTTACATTAATTTAAAAAAATTCAGAGCAGTAATTTATCCTTGGGTATTAATTATTGGAAGGGGGAGAAAGGAGTTTTCTGGGTTCAGATAACAGCCTGTTTCTTCATCTGGTTGCTTGTGCCACACAGATGTCATTTTGTGAAGTAAACAACAAGCTGTACACATAAGATTTGTATATTTTCCTGTATTTATTCTACATGGCAATAATAAGCTAACTTAAAGGTATTTTCCAAGGATCTATATTCAAGTGATTTTATATATTGATATTCGTAGTGATTCACAGTTGAAAATTGCTTTCGGAAAATCCTTTGGAAATATCCCAACTTTCAATGAGGAACAGAAACAATGCTGTTGGCATTATTTTGGGCTAAGTATACCACAGTAAAAATAAAATGCCAATCCACATGTGAATTCAATGTAACTGAGTGGTAACAAACTGTATGCACTGATGAAATTCAAGAGTATTGTTTCTTATCTGAAGGTCTCAAAGTTGGTTTTGCGTTTACCATTTTCTACGTGGAAATTGACTAGTGCACATTCATGTCCTGGAGCATACTCAGCACTATGATTTATGACAACCAGATGCCCTTGTGAAGAGACCATCATTTACCAATACAGCTCTTCTGAGAGCCTCGTGTTTCTCCCTAGACCTTTCCCCGTGGATGATTTTTTAAATGCCCACTAATGTATTTCCTTATAAACTTAGAATTTACATAAATATGCTTTATTCCTTCCTTTAATTTTATTGGCATCTTTATTATCTGGAGCGATATATAAGAAGCTTAAGAGTACAACTAGTTCTCCTTTAATTTAATGTAAATGGAAATGGTATAATGAGCTTTTGGCCAATATTCTCTTAATGAAAGGGAGCCATCAAGGATCTTGTTGATTATACCTGAGGTTGAGTTACCCTTTTAAAATGGACTAAACCTTTTAGTGGAGAGAAAATACCACATTAAGGAGAGTAAGTTATGGTTGGAGCACCCTACTCATCTAGGGAGCTGTCCAACCTGACTTTATTTCAGGCACACTGTGATTAAATATAGCTCATTCAGAACTAGCAAGAATGTTCTCTAGAAAAACAAAATTTCCCCCTTGCATGTCATTACTTGGCTTCAAGTTAAATACACATTGGAGTTTTGGGCATTTTGTAACATTGTTACGAAATACATAAATTACAAGATAATATTTATAAAAATATTTCAGCATTTATTTTATTTAAAAGTTTCCAAAATCGCAATAGCTCTTTTCTGCAAATTTTGTGTATAATTGATTAGTAGAAGGTCACTGAAAATCTTTTTTAATGATAATTATGGGTTGGATTCACTTTAAATTTTTTATGGTAAATTTGAAGCTATCTTAAAATATGTCCTTGGCTTTTTGTGCTTTGACACCTGTTCTTAAAGATACACCTGCTAAAAATTTCCCTGATGTACTTCAGTATAAAGTAGACAACAATGAAATAACTCTTTTTCATCTGTCTATTTTAACAAATCATAAGGGCAATTATTTTTTTCTCTATAATGCTAACACACTCGTGTATAAATTATTTTGTTAGTTTTAAAGGAACTACATGTACAAATGGAACCGATTTTGCCTTTTTATATTTATGCACAGCATTGGTACAATTATGTAAACACAGGACAGAACGACTCAGTCCAGGAGTTTGGAATATAGCTATTTATTCATTTCTTTATTCCTTCATTCAAGGCCTGGCAGTGTTTTCTATACAGATGTTAAAAATGAGGAAACTACAACCTGCATCCTCAGTGGGAGATAGAGGTTGGAACAATCAAGGACAGTACATTAACACAAGGCTGTGGAGGTGCAAAGATCAAGAGCGTGACAGAAGGAGAGGAGCAGCGACCTGACCTCTGGGGTATCAGGAAAACTTCTCACAGGGTGTTCTCAGTGTAACTCTAGGTCAGCAATATCTCAGTCTTTTCTGGGGCTTGGGTTCCCCTCAGTATCCTTCTTGCAATGAAGGGCTCTGGGCTGGCACTGGAACAACCTATTTATTAAACCCTCCAGCCTCTACCCACATTTGCATCAGGAATTCCAGGGGGCCTCAAAGCAGATCAATTTGCAGGTAATTTACTCTTGTGGGAAATTGCGTCAGGAGTTAAATGGAGTTACAGAGCCAGAAATCAATGAAGTATTTTTCTTATATTACAATTGAAGGCAATGGAGTATGTAAAATTATACCTTTTCTTTAACAACTTTTGTCTGCTGTAACATAGAAAAAAAAAATCCTTTGATCCGATTCAAAAGTAAACACTACCTTTAGATCCCATGATCCCACTAGCTGGTGGTTCTCAAGATTTCCATCCCTGGAGTAATCATAGAGGAATTATGGAGCTGAACCTAGGTTAGAACATTGGCATTCACAATATATTTCCCCATTAGAATTACTAGTGAGCTATTATATTTAGAAGGGCACAAACAGTAAAGAAACAATTCTACATATTACATATGTAGAAATATATAATTCCCATTCAATGATTACTTTTTGATATACAAAATGGTCTAGGCATATACCTTATTTTATCTTACCTGTGTGGTAAGAACTATCCAGTCTTACAGTTGGAAACTGAGGTTCAAAGAGGTTACATAATTTCCCATACTCACAAAGATAGCAAATGGCAGTTCTATGAGTTCTGTTTGGCTATATACTACAAGCTCTTCTTAAGTAGTGACTACTCTGTACAGTCTAAGACAGGGTTTCTTTTACTGAGATCAATAGACTGCTAGGGTCAGAATCACCGGGGCCTCTTGATAAAATGCAAATTCCTGATCTTCACCCAGACTCACTGTAATTTTAATAAATTGCTCAACTGATTCTTATCCAAAGTAAAATTTGAGACCACAGGGCTAAACACATTTCATTTATAGTTGCTCAATACATTTAAATTTACCTCATTATATTTATTTAGATGACTGACAACTTGGCTTTCCTGTCTTCTTTTTAGTGCAAGGAATACAAACAAAAAGATTCCCAAATCGCAAACCATTCAGCAATCATTACTTTCATTGTGATTTTTGGATATATAAGCAAAAACGTAGCAGAAGTTTTCCTCAAAAATATGAAAAATATTATTGAAAAAAACTAAATTGGGCAACCTAAGGAACACAGATTGTCTTCCTGGACATTTGCCAGTTATATTTGGAACAATGTTGACATTTTTTTTAACTTGTATTTTTAGTTCAGAGGTACATGTGCAGGTTAGTTATATAGGTAAATTGTGTGTTCAGGAGTTTGGTATACAGATTATTTAACTACCTATTGTGAGTGGCAGGAGGCAGCCACATGCCTCGGCAGATAGGGGTGGGTCCCCAAGAAAACTCCACCTCCAAGCCAAAGGCAGCATTAAAGCCTGAAAGCCAAGCTACAGGTTAAATCCTCAGAATGGATTGAGAACTTGTCTTTTCATTTGGTGCACTTTCATCTGATTGGTCCCCACCTTTCACCTATTTTACATATAACTATTATATCCTAATTGGCTTTCTACACTGTTATGCCCACCTTTGAGTGATGCCTTTGCCTTAACATTTTTTGCATACTCAAACCAATCAGCATGCACTACCCATTCTGTGTGCATAAGAGGCCCCAGACCCAACCATAGGGGAGGGACTTTTCTGCCTTTGGGTAAGGGAACTACCTTCCGCATCCCTGCTTTGCTGTGAGCTTTCCTTTCACTTAATACAATCTACTCCACTCACTCTCTGGTGTCCATATGCCCAATTCTTCCTGGTTGTGAGAGAAGAACTCGGACCTAGCTGAGCTAAGGAGTAGAAAGACTGCAACACTATAAGACACTAATGCTTATTACCTGGGTGACAAAATAATCAATGTTGACTTTTAATAGAACTTGGCATGGGGTTAAGCCTGGGTATATCTCTTATATGAGAATATATATACTATTACCTAAATTTAAAACACATCCTTGTATGTGATTGTCACTTTCTTGACAGTCTGACTCCCATAAAGCACCAGAACAGAACCTAATGTTTTCCAGAATGAGGGCCTAGAAGCTTTAGGTGATCTGAGGTACACTGAAGTAAGTTATGATAGGTCCAGATGACTATGGCCAGTCAAGCAAAATTCCAGTGGAATTTTGATTGAAAGAAAACTAATTTAAGAGTAGTTAATTGGACCCATGAATTTGAAGAGATTCATGGGCAAATAAATGAGGAAGCCCACTTATTCATAAAATATTTATTGAGCAAGTTTTATGTGCCTGGTACTGTGTTCAGTGCTAACAATTTAACATGCTAATGTTAAATTGAAAATTATGAACAGATTAAAAAGTCCTCAAGTAGTTCAGACGCTGCACTGGAGACGCTAAAGAAATGTGTGGCATTGGTTCTCTTTTTACAAATTTTATTAGGAGATTAATGGTACAGATTTATAGGCATGAAATAATCATAAAATAATTGTTTGAAGCCTAGCAATATTGAATAGAAATGTTCAAAAGGAGAAATCTAGTATGTTTGAAATATTGGCATTTAGTGATTGAATGTTTTACACACATACTTTCTTACTAATTTTCACAAAATTGTGTGAAATGGATATTACAATCTGTATTTTAAAGAAAAGGAAACCTTATCAGGTAGTAGTGAGGAATATATACACACATAAAATTATTACCATCAGTACTCAGTTGGAGCAGCAATAGTACTTTTCCACATACCTAGCTAAGTAAAATGCAGAGTTGGAATTCAAATCCAATTTGTTCATCTCCACATTATACCTGTGCTCTTTCTGCTGTACCACAATACTGCTTCCTTCTTTCAGAAAAGAAAGATGACCAACATGGGCTGATATATTCAGTAACCTTTGTAAAAGCAGGAAAGAGTAAATAGAATATTAAATTGGACTTTGGACTTTTGAGTTCTGATAAACAGCAAATATTCTTTTGCACCAAAATGAAAGTAAGTAAATAAATAACACCATTCCACTGCCAGAATACAGCCAGTCTTCATTTAATTCTTTTTTTTTTTTTTTTTTTTTTTTTTGAGATGAATTCAGGCTGGAGTGCAGTGGCTCAATCTTGGCTCACTATAACCTCTGCCTCCCGGGTTCAAGCAATTCTCCTGCCTCAGAGTAGCTGGGATTACAGGCACGCACAAACACGCCCAGCTAATTTTTGTATTTTCGGTAGAGCTGGGGTTTCACCACGTTGGCCAGTCTGGTCTTGAACTCCTGACCTCAGGTGATTGACCCGCCTCGGCCTTTCAAAGTGCTGGGATTACAAGAGTGAGCCACCGTGCCCGGCCATTTAATTCTTCACTAAGATATACCACAGCAAATTTTCACTGAGCTTCTAGATGAGGGATTACTTTAGGATTCCCGGAATCTGGGCATGGTGAGATAAAACAGGACAACCACAAGTGTGAGAACACTTCAAAGTGCAACTTTGAGCAATGAAGGGCAGCTGTAAACTCCTGGGAAACAATAGCAGGAGATGAAGCAGCTTGGCATGCGGGTTGAGTAATGGATAAGGAGGACTTTGGCAAGGTCACTAATAGGTTGTGCAATAGATGACTACAGCTGAAAACTCAGGGAGCGGATTTACATGGGCACAGGTATAAAGGAATGTTCCTGATTCCTTTTTTGGCCTGTTGAGTCACCCACAGAACTTTCCACAAGACAGTTGCTATCCTGCTGCCCTTTGTTTCAGGCAAAGGCTCAGAAACAAACAGTAAAATAATAGAATTTTGGAACTCATAAACATTTACAACTTACAAAGAAACTTTAAGGACCATGATATCTACTTACCACTTAGCAGATGAGAAAACTGAGACACAGAGAAATTAAACGTGTTGCTCAGAGTCTCAAGGCTACTAAGGGACCACTCAGCCCAAAACTTGGCTTTCAATTCCACTCTGGGACTCTTTACACTGTTCTTGTTGCTACTATGCTGCCCAGAGAATGGGATGTTTCTGTTTATTAAATAAAAGTCCTTAAGGATACAAATAGAAAGACTACATTCCTAATTCTCAAAAAGGGGGAACAAAGTTACATGTAATGCTCAAACTACCCTGAACAAAACTGAAGATGCTAGGATCTTACAGAAGATCCATCCAGGTCCAGCCTTCAAGGTGATCACAGGTCTCCGGTAGTCGGTCTACATCTTTCTCGGGTAATGCCTAATGAAATGAATTATTTTAATATTGCTCTTTTCAAATACTTACAAATTACTTTAGCTCCTTCTGAAAGGAAAGTAAAAATGAAACATTTTCCTATGTATTTTGTTACTTTCCTCAGGTCTTTGCTCAAATGTCACTTTGCAGTTCATTTCCTTGAACACCTGCTTTATGTATTTATTTAACTAATTTTTATTTATTTTTTTTTTTGTAGAGATAGGCTCTCACTCTGTTACCCAGGCTGGAGTGCAGTGATACAATCATAGCTCACTGCAGTCTTGAACTTCTGTGCTCTAGTGACCCTCTCCTTTCGGCCTTCCAAAGTGTTGGGATTACAGGCATGAGCCACCCTGCAAGCCAAACAGCCACTTTAAAATTATAAACTACACCCCACAATCCTTACCCTTCAGGCACTTGCTAGTCCTTCTATCTTGTTTTTTCCCCTCTAAAGCAATTATTACCATTGAACAAAAATGGTAATTTACTCTTTGTGATATTAAATAAATTCATCCCTTATGTTTGCTTAAGATTTGCGTTTTAATTCATTTTTTTTCTTCATGGATGTATGAGAGACTACGCTCTGCCTCAGATGGCATTATTAAACGTTTCAGAAATCATCAAAAATTTCTCAAAGTACATTAAAAATATCCTATTAATTTAGCAGTTTCCTTGACAAAACTATTCTTCTTCTTAAGGTCATAAGAGGAAATACTGAACAATCTTGAAGAATCCAGATATAGTCACCCTGAGTGAATCTGTATAGAAATCACATTGAAAAACAATGACAGCAATAACAAGTCTCTGAACACCGTGAGAAGATACCACGGATGCATTCTTGTCCTTATGACCCACATAATCCAGGTCCCATGGTTTGTTTCTCAGTTTCTCTGTCCTCGACCCTGGAACTCTGTGCTAGTTTTGTTATCTAGCTGTGTGCTCTCAAAAAAAAACCTGATTTTCAAAACATCACAGCTACGAAACACAGCTAAATAAAACACTCCTACGAGTGTTTCTTCCCGCCAGACTCTGAATCATTTAATATATATGAATTGAAAACACAGACCTGGGAGCTGAGGATATGTTAATGTCAACAGGTGGAGGTGGTGGGCTTGTGGTGGGCTCCCCTATCCTGTCTCCTCCCAGCTCTTCCTTTGTTTAAATACTGGTTAAGACCAATCATGCATCATAGTGTTGGTATTGCCTTATTCCCACAGGGCTTTTTGTTGAAAGCAATGCAGAAATGCAGCAGGCAGGTTTCTTCGTGGCTTGGAGATTGTCTGTCTCTCTGGCTATCTATCTATCTATCCTCTATCTATGCACACATATATATGGAGTTCCTGCAAACAGTTCATTCTCAGAGAAAAATCTAGCTAATGTGAGTTACCTTTAATATTGGTTCCAGAAATAAAAATGTAATTCCCCTAATTCTAATAATTTGGAGAGTTCACTGGAAATTTGGCTGGGGAGAATTCTATCTTCATCGGAAACCTGAAATCAAGAAATTGACTCACTCTGTAATTGTTTAATTAATCATACTTTTAATATTATTCTTCTCAGAAGGCATTTCAAATGAAAAATAATTATGTGTGAAAGTCCTCACAAATGGCTGAACACAAAACCTATGCTGCTAGAAAAATATTGATGAAAAATGTGGAAGTTTTAAGACATTTCTGTAAGACCAAAGATTATATATGAATCATTGAATAGAAATATAGTTATAATCCATCCCCCAAAACAGACATTTTAATTTAAATTTTATTTTTCATAAAGTGGTGATTTGATCTGAAAAAAAAAGAGCCTTGGTGACATGGAGTAGCTGTCACTTAGGATACCAGGAGGGGAAGGAGTCCCTCTCTGCCCATTTGCCTGATCCTAGAGAATTGCTGAATGTCAGAGATGGCAGTGTGGCCACCAAAAACCGCTTCTTTTGTGGACCAGGTTTACTTCACATTCTGGGTCTCTGGACTTCAGTGGCAATGGGAGATTCTGTTGGGGAGCTTGGATGGCACCAGGCTACAGAATCACTAACATGACTAGAGCTATACAAGGTTTATTAGATGGGATGTGCTTAATTGTGATGCCTTTTGCTAGCAGTAGTACAACTCAATAACAAAACAAAACAACAAAACAAATAAGGGATTCCTTTCAATGTGAGAGTGGTTTTCCCATTCTTCCTTGTCATGGTAACCAAGAGCTACTGTTAAGAATGAACAATCATCCTTTGAAGGATATTATCATAAAATGTGAAATGAGGGTCTCATATCATTTATTTTGACTATCCAATCCTATTTGGTGGATGAAAAAATTACAGAACGGGAAAGGGAAGGGAAACCGATTTCTTTAGCCTCCTGAATTCTTCAGTTAAATCAGGTGCAAAGAAAAGGTGTGTTTTGTTACTCAACACTTACATCCACTCAAAAGCCCATGAGAGAATTGAAATCTCTGTTTACCTTCCTGACACACAGAAGCTTAAAGCAAGTTGCAAGACTTTGCCACATAGTAATCTGTGCAAATCAGAAAGATTAGCTCATGTAAGACTTCTAACAAGAAAAGGCAGCTACAGCTTTTTTTTTTTTTTTTCTAAACTGAAAAAACTATTAAGGATGATATTTAGAAAGATAATTGCTTCTATTTGCCATTTAGATGTTTACTTCCAAAATCCCTTCAAATACGTCTCTTATTTTACATCTAGTATGGAGTGGTTGGGTACTTTACATATTGATTAGCATATTTCCAGTGTAGTGTTTTCTTAAAACACATTACAATCCTGTCCTTGATACCCAGAGCTGGCGAGGAAAGCTGGATGGAGATCTGCTGCTGCCAAGAGCACCACGTATTGATGGCTCTTGGAAATAGCAGGCACATGCCCACAGCCACCCCTTCCTCCCAACCCACAAATGAATGCTTGATATGTTAGGGAATTTCACAATTCTTATTTTGAAATGATATGAAGACTCAGCAACACTAAGCTTGCATTCATCTTTGATGACAATGAACTAGAGCTGATTAGTGGCTGCTTCGGTGGCTACTGTCATCACCTTCACCCTGTCTAGCACTATAAGAATTTTAATTTGCAAAACAAAGTCTTGGCATATCGCAAGTAATATATGTCACAATAGATTTCCTCTTAGGTTATACCACTATGGAATCTACCTCTGAGTGAATATTATGTCAGTCATTCATCAAGAAGTATTTGTTGAATGAATATGTTATTGCCCTTTATTTACCTATGAAAACATTTTATGGTGCTTCTGCTTGATCCAAAACATGAAGCAAGTACCTTAAAACATGTAAACATGTAAACCTTAAAAAATAAAGTTCTTGCCTGAGCCCTCATAGCAATTACAGTGTGAACCTCATTAGTTATTTCATTATCATAAATTCTCATTTTTTTGTCCTCTTTCATGTATATTTATCATGCCTCCCCAGTGAAACTGTAGCTCATCAAAGATCAGGATGTTTGTCTTACATCTTTATGATCCTCCATGGTGGTTTGCACATGGCAATCATGCAATAAATGCATATGCATTTATTTAAAAGCTTATGTGAAGCAGAAACATCCCAACATCCTCCAACTGTCATGACGGTGCATTGTCTGAGACCATCCTCCTCTGCCTTTTCTTCTTTTATAAGAATAATCCAGGGCTGAATCACACAAAGCAATGCCAACCAGTTTTTCTAGATGTGTCTTCCATTGGCTTTTTTTCCCCCTCAAATCACAAGCAAGGCTCCTTTGAAGCAGGCCCTGCCAGAGGCATGATAATGATCAGGCTGAGATTATAATAAGCATGCAGTGTTGGAACACAGCACTGGTTATTGGCACTTACATGTTCACACCAGGCTCTGCCAAACCACATGTGCTCCAATACAAGGAGCTTCCTCTCAAACAAAGGGCAGGCTCGCAGGCTGCTCACGCAAGGAGATGAATCAAGAGCCCTGAAGGCAAGTAATAAACTCCCCTCTTCTTGGCATAGGCCATAGTCTAAAATGGATACAAATTGATTCCATGAACATAATGATCTAAAGTGAATGCACCTAGACTCTCCCCAGTGAAAAAGGAGCCATTAATAGGTTGAAGTAGACCAGGTTGAAATGGAAATTTTACTGTTGGTTCAATAGGTTTAGGCAGTATGTGGCCATGGTCCCATAAATATGACATGATGACGTGGCCAAGTGGGTTTAAGAAACCTAGCCTTTTTCCCGATACTTTATTTTTGTCTTATCTTGTGCTGGTACAGTACATGGTATATTGCAAGTACCCAGTGACTGCCGTTGGATGGAACCGTCACTTTATTATTAATAGTTACAATACTTAAATAGAATCTAAATCCTCATACTAAAAAAAGGGAATTGTCAGCTTTAGAGAAGGCAAATGGTTGCTGGTGAAAAATACTATAACTACATTCATACATAATCTAAAACAAGATGATTTTAAAATCAAAATGGTATTGTTTCATCTTAAGTAAAAACAGGGAAGAAGATTGTATTGATGCTCCCTTTTACTGCCTAGGTCTGTTGGGAGTTTTACTGAGTTTCTTGTGGGATGTTAGCAATGCTGTTTGAATATGGTTTAATCACATTAGAGTAACACATGCAGTGATAATCAGTTCAGTAGGTAAGTGATTAATACAATAAGAGAAGAAATATTTATGTGGGCCTAGTTCTCATAATTTCTTTTCCCCTGTATAACCCACCGTTGGCAATTATTTTATGGTCCTCTAGGGTGACTTACATGGAAAAGAAACAAAAGTGACAAGACCTCACATGCATTTGTGTCCAATGAGTTATAAGGCTTGCTATCAGTGTTAATAGTAGGAATATTATAATTTTGTAAAGAACTGGTTTTTGATCTCAGTCTAAATTCTACCTCCCACCATCTCATTTAAGTATTGCCCCATACCCAACTCATTTATGCTCTGAATTTGTCATATTTTAGTATCTGTAATGCACTTACATTTTGAAATAACCATCTGTATAAACATTTTCCATCATATTTACCACAGAGTAGGTGTTCAATAAATATTTTCCAAAAAATTAATGAACAAATGAGAATTTAATATTTTCAAATAATCAAAGTGACCACATCAAAAATTAAAAACATGTTCTTTATTTCCAAGTACATATTTCTGAGGTATCTTTGAGCATCAGCCCATCTCTCATTCCATCTGAGCATTACTGTCCCATTTCTTAGCTTGGGGAGAAGGGATAGGGATGTGGGAGGTTCAAGGATAGGAAAGAGTGGGTCTCAAGAAAGAGACACAGATTTATTTTTCACTATTTTTTGGTAACAAAAAGCAGAAGTTTGATAATTAGTTTTATAGACCACAGTAAACTTTTGATGACCTCAGCTTAAGACTCATTTTCTTGACTCTCTTGGAGTAGCCAAGCAGAAGTCATTGTGTGTGCCTTCCAGGAATGGGCTTTTCAGTGGAATGACTCAGCTGAGAAAGAAGTCCTTTTACCCTTTCCATCTCCTTCTTCCTCCTGCAGAGACTACAGATGAAGTGGCTAGAACTCACTGCGGCAGTGTTAAGGATGGAAGCTACACAAAGACAAGGGAGAGGAGAGACAGCCGCCTGGTCCACTGATGGCATCATGGGGCCACCATTCCAGCCCTGGATTGGTACCTCTGAGAATTTTTTTGAGAGAGAAAAGTACGTTGTTCCCGCCATCATTATTTAGGGCGGTTCTTCTATACTATTTATCCAAATCTCTCCTAATCAATACATCACTTTAAAAACTATAGCTAAATAATATCAAAATGATCAACTAAGTCTAAATTGCCATGTTAAAATGGCTATATCTAAATAGCATACATGTTTTACAAAGCTTCTACCTCTTTCATCATTTTAATGCTTACAACATACCCCATAAATCAATTAAAGAAGATATGGTCATACCCATTTAACAAATGAGAATATAAGACTAAGGAGGTTAAGTCTTTTACCCAAGGTTTCTAGCTGGTAAATCAGACAGCAAATCATCTGACTCTTAGCCCTGGGCTGTTTCCAGTAGAGGATGTTTGCCAGTTGCTGAAATGCATGTCAGTTTCAAGAATTCCTACATATGCATTTTAATGATATTCATAATCTACATCCAGATTTCCTCTTTGAGAATGAAATTTTAAGAGCTTAAGCATGTATAAGGAAGATGACACTAAAGTTTCTATTGTCACTAAATGGCTTTTTAAAAATATTCCTATAAATTCTGAAATCTCTTCTGTAGAAGATATGTATAAAATAAATACTACAGGCAAGTAACAATTTTTTTCCACTTTAGGTCACTGGGAAGTAAACCCAGTTGGAGCGGAGTTAATGTTGCAACTGGTTGCCATGGCTCATACCTGTAATCCTAGTGGTTTGGGAGGCTAAGGCAGGTGGATCCTTGAGGCCAGGAGTTCAAGACCAGCCTGGTCAACATAGAGAGACCTGTCTGTACAAAAAAGTTTTAAAAAAAATTAGCCAGGCATTGTGGCATACTACTAGAGAGGCTGAGGCAGGAGAATCACTTAAGATCAGGAGGTCGAGGTTGTGGCTGCAGTGAGCTATGGTCACATCACTGCACAGTCTGGTGATAGAGTGAGATTCTGTCTCTTAAAAAAAAAAAAAAAAAAAAAAAAAAAAGATTGTCAGCCAATGTAACTCACAATATGGGCCAAATAACTCAGATGGTAGATTCAAGAATGTACATTAAGACAAGGTGAGGGTTCTAACTGTATAGTGCCAATACTTGATACCACAACAAAAGAGTGATACAATATCACCAGCTTTGGAGCCATTTCTGTATTTATTGCCAATTAATCACAAACAGATTGTCATACAATTGATTCAATACATTTAGGACCACCAGATTACATAATATTTATCAGTTGGAGTCACCTAATGAATCAAGGTGTATTAATACCATAAAATCCATTTGTTGAAGAAAGATTTTTTCATATAAAAAGAAATTTCCTGTAGATAAATCACAGATATTACATAAAATGAAAATTTCCTTATGTACATTAACATGTCCACTACTGCATGGATCACTAAATTTAGAATAGTAAATTAAGAGGACGATTTTCTAACCTGTATAGAGCTGGATTTTGAAGATGCACTTATATCCTACACTTTAGGTGGGTGACCTCATAGAAAAGAAAATTTATTTTTCTAACTCAAGAGATTTTTGAGCATGTTGGCCACTAACTTTCTAAGTCTCTTGACTATGTACATTTTGAGACAAGGTCATTATTTTTCTGGAGATAAAATAAATGGTAGGCAGAGATGATGGTCAATATTAAACCAACACCAATGTTTTGTATCAAAGATAATTTTTAAAAATGTACAGATCCTTATCTATAAGGAATATAGAATATCGTTATTTTGGATTTCATCTCATTTTAGAAATAATCTAGTAAAGAAAAAGAGGAATAATTTTGTAGGGTCTGCCTAGTCTCATCAGTACTGAAAGTATAAATATCAAATGATTTCTTGGACACAGCTCTCTAGGATGTTTCTAGACTTAGGCACACTTCCTGAGTCTAGACAAACTCTGAATATGTTCTGGGAACTTTCCTGAATGTTCTAAGATCTGGCTTCTCCCCACTGCAGTCCCTATGCCTGATACCTACACTTCTTGTTATAATGACACATTTAATGTTTCTGGGCTGTTCCGGATTCTGTCCTACATCAATATCCTCATTCTTCTTTGTGTGGTTTCGGTATTACTTCATATGGCCTCTCAGGGAATCATAAAATAATACATAACTAAAAAACTGACTTCTTCTTGCCTACAATATATATTTTTGCAACTTAGACATTTGAGTAATGTTTACCTTATGGATTTCAAGACATAAGATTTGCTCCCATGCTTTGAAAGAACTGCCAGAAACTCACTATTCACCCAAAGAGACTAACAGTCCAAAGAGAGTGTCCTTTCATTAGGTCTTTTTATTTTTTGCAAGAAAAATATTCTCTCAGAGATTCCAGTAGACTTCCCATCATCATCTTACACATACATTCCTAAACAAATCCCTAGAAAGAGTTACCATATTTTATTTGGAAGAATCAAGACTCGTGACTCATGCCCTAATACTTCCAAGATGCCCAGCCTTTCTAGAAGCCTAGGGCTATTACCTGAAATAGTCAGTTATCAAAAAGAGTTAAGGATGATGGCTCTTGGTTAGGTGACGGGCAGTGTTTAGACAGCACTCTTCCAGGTATGAAATGATTTACTCTTCACATTTACAGCCCCACTTTGTTGCCTTTAATCTTTTAATAAAATATGTATGTGGTTCTATATATGTGCATGTTTATGTATATATACATACATATGTGTATATAAAGATATATTTTATATTTTCTTTAGAAATATCTACATATATACATAGGGATGTATATGTATATGTATATATACCAGGCTCACATAAAAATTACACCTTCATATTTTATTATGATGATGCAGATGATGATTGTTTCTGTGAGGATGATGTTGAAAAGATCAAAGCATGAATAATATCCATTATGTCAAACTACCTTTAAAAAATATTCCTTGATTTGGGACTTTGAGCAGATTGCATCTGATTTGGCCTTAAGAGGAGTTACTCCATTGTTCACTCCTGTAAGTTAATTATTGGAATCCTCCACCCAGTGGGAAAAACATTCAGTGGCTGAGGCATGCTGATTTGCCCCAGAGTGAGAGACAAAGAGGTCTTTGAGCTCCTTAAGAAGGGATAGAAGCTCTGTTTGTTTTAGAATTTAGAAACATTTATTTTTAGTTTAGGTTTGCCATACAGAATTTCTCCCAACATCACTAATTAAGGGGCATATTCAGGAGCTCTTATTCTTTAAGGATTACCAGAGGAAAAATAAATGGGAATATATTTTAAAAAGTCATCAAGTATAATATTTAATAACTATTCTTCAAAAGTTTTAAGTTTAAATTTCTGTCTTAAATTTTAGGAGGGGATGTGGAAGGTTTTGGGCTGGTGAAAAACATATGGATTTGGCAGCAGTGGGATTGTTGAGAGAAAAAAACAAACAAATTACTGCTTATACAGTGAATCCCGAAAAACAAGTAGGTATGTTTGTAAGGATATTGTTTAAAAATGGGATTTCATTTTTTTCCACAAAAAGTTGTAAATTATGGTAAATCCCCAGTTTAACCCAGTGAATTATAAAAAGAATGCCACTGATGACTGGTTCGTTCAATTCTTGATATGGGAAAATTCACACTGAGCTGTAATACTTGATAGAAATTCTTCCAGTATGGTGGACTCTGCTGATACTCTGCTGTATTGTAGCAGCAGAAAAAAAGAGCAAGAATTGCCCTATTTTTCAAAGATGGTTGCTCCTGGGATAGTGTCAGTACAGTATCTGTTCCTGAGGTGGATGGAAAGGGTAAAAACTGTAGTAACAAGGAGCACAGCCAGAGAGTCATCCATCATTGTCCCATTGCAGTGTGAGCCATTCCTAGGTTAGGGGTCCATTTATTTGACAGTCATCCATTTATCAAGTTATGTAATATTTCTTGAATGTCAACCTCAGAGTAAACACTGTGCCAGGCTCTGGGGAAGCAATGAAAACCAAACGACAGACATGGTCTTTTCTGTCTAGGAGCTTACACCCTAATTTGTAATGTTTGGATGGGCAAACAATCAAATAACCACATGTGAAGAGAATATTGCAGTTGGGATAAACACTAGGAGATACAAGGTCTATTAAACAACAGAACTACACATTGACAGAATTTTGCAGGAGACTCTTAACCTGGAAAGCTACAGAAGACTTTTCTGAAAAAAAGATTTCTCCTAAAGGGTGTGTTAGAGATAATCAATCAGGAAAGAATTGGGATAAGTCAGTAGAGAGGCGTGAGAGGCCAGAGGGGCAAGGGCTGAGAAGGGGAGGGAGTGCTGTTAGAAGTGACCTGAGAAGTAGATTGGGCACCAGACCTTAAGTGCCTTACAGGTCATGTTAAACATTTTGGTCTTTAGCCTAAGAGTATTAGAAAATCATTGACTTTTTTAATAGGTAGAGAAACATGATTTTTTTTTTTTTTTTGGTAAATATTGATTGGACTATAGAGTTGAGAAAGGAATGAAAGGGAATCAGAGTTGGGAAGCTATTGTGGTAACAAAGAGTAATGGAAATATCTTGGTAAAGAGAAGAGGTTCTCAAACTTCAGTGTGCATCAGAATCACCTGGATGACTTATTAAATCACAGATTGCTGGGTCCCAGCCTCAGAGATTTACACTCAGTAGGTCTGGAATGAAGAACAAACATTTGTATTTCTAACAAGTTTCCAAGTGATGTTAAAATGACTGGTGTGACGACTGCACTTTGAAGACCGCTGGTCCAGAGTAATGATGGTAGAACGGAGGTGACAGAAGTGGACAGATGATTTGTATGTTCTTATTTTCAATGCACAGGGAAGTCTCCTGAGTAAAATGATTTTAAAATTTCCCTTGAATACTTATTTTGTTCTTTGAAATTTTGAAGAATAATGAAATCTAATATAACTTAGCATTTTATGATTTCTGACTTAACACTGGTCTCGTGGTAGTGTTTTTATAAGATTAAAATGATTAGCTGTGTTTTCTTATTGTAGTCAATATTTTCATCACAAAATAAAAAACGATTTTACTTGAGTTGATTTGGAAATTTGCTAAATTAGCTATAATGTATTTATAGTTTTAGAATAAATATGTTTGCGTAAGACCCACATAATATGTGCTTTGCAGCAGTGCAAAGATATCTGTAAAGGACCCATTTTTCCATTTTTTGTTTGTTTGTTTGTTTGTTTGTTTGTTTGTTTGTTTGAGACATGGTCTCACTCTGTTACCTAGGCTGGAGTACAACGGCATGAACATGGCTCACTGCAGTCACCTGGATACAAGCAATCCTCCCGTCTTAGCCTCCCGAGTAGGTGGGACTAACTACAGGTGTGTGCCACCATACCAGGCTAATTAATTTTACTTTTTTTTTTCGTAGAGACAACTCACTATGTTGCCCAGGCTGGTCTTGAACCCCTGGGCTCAAGTGATCCTTTCACCTCAGCCTCCCAGAGTTCTGGGATTACAGGTGTAAGCCGCTGTGCCTGGCACCATTTTCTGTTTTTTAAATGTCTTATCTGCCAGAACTAATATGTGCTCCACATACATGTGCTCGGTGAGCAGTATGTATCCCGTGGACTCACACATAAATTCAGTAGCACCTGGACTGGTCCAGAATCTGTTCAGTGAGATGAATACACTGACCACATATCCGTATGTTGTTGCAATGTCACCTTTCTCCAAAAGTTTCTAAATGCATGCATTTAATTTCCGTAATTACCTTGTTGTATATAGGTAGCCTACCATTCATGGCCTGGCAGCACAACCTTACAGGAAATATAATTATATTTTTTCCTGAAAATTATTAGTCAAAAGAGATCTTCAAAATGGGCAAAGTTCCGCTGAATTTCATAAATCAAAATCAGCTTCACTAGTGTTTATTTTGCAAAAACCAAAATGGTAGCACAAAGCTAGGAATATGATAGATAATCAAGATTTTGCTTTATTTTACTTGACATAACTTTTAAAGAAAGACCACAAGATTTCAGTAATTAACTTATTTTGCAGTGACTTTGTTTTATCCTAGCAATCTTATAATCTTTAAAAATTTGAATAAAATTTGACTTACACTACAGGGTTTAATTTTAGGCAAAATTTCTTTGGATTTCTTGATTGTCCTTTCCTAATCTTTTTCTACATGCTTGAAATTGCTATCTAGTTAATGCTTAACTCTGATATTTTTTGGTGTTTAATGTGCTCAGGAACAAAATAAACGTTCCTGGTATCTGCCTAAGCAGGCTGGAAAACTCGCAGGACGCAAGATTTAGTGCTTTACCCTCTAACTCATTTGACTGTCTAAAATGTTTTATCATAATATCAATAGTAAGACCCTAGAAGTTTCTTGAACAAATTAAAACATTTTATTTTTTCTAAATGTTGAAGTACTATCCCGTTCATTTCTATATCAGAATCCTTAAATATCCTGGTACATTTATGTAAGAGGAAAACAACCTTTCTACTTTTCATAACTCAACAATGATATGGGTATCAGTACTGCATTCTACTTTAGTGTATTTGCTGAGTAGAGAGAATAATTTAGACCTGAAATAAATCATTCATTTCTAGAGATTCATAAGATTTGAACTCCTTTTCAGATTAGGCAGTAATTAACTCTCTGATGTGATAGAAAGATATACTGCTGGCTAAATATGCACAACTCCTGGCTCCACTTCTGAGAAGATGAAGTTGATGCACTTGTTCCTATTTCTCCCACTAATTAAACTAAAACCCTGGACCTCATGTGTAAAACAAGCATCAGATGATTCTAAAAGAAGAGAAGAAGGCAGATTGGCTATGGATCCTGGGACCTAAGGAATGATATGATGCTGAATCCCCTAGATGTTCATTTGGCCTCATATATCCAAGACTTTCAGTTAAATAAGCTAGCAGGCCAGGCACGGTGACTCACACCTATAATCCCAGTACTTTGAGAGACCAAGGCAGGAGGATCACCTGAGGTCAGGAGTTCGAGATCAGCCTGGCCAACATGGTGAAACCCCATCTCTACTAAAAATATAAAAATTAGCTGTAATCCCAGCTATTCAGGAGGCTGAGGCAGGAGGACCACTTGAACTCAGGAGGTGGAGGTTGCAGTGAGCCGAGATCACTCCATTGCACTCCAGCCTGGGTGACAAGAGTGAAACTCTGTCTCAAAATAAAGAAAGAAAAGAAAAGAAAAGAAAGAAGCTAATAAGCTGGAATCACTGATAGGCATGGACAAAAAAATAAATAAATTAAAAATAAAGCCTTCTCTCTGTAGGAAAAGCATCAGGAAAGAGGCAGTCTAAGACCAAATAAAAATAAAGACAAAAACAAATATTTAGACTACTTTATTCCAGCCAAACACCACGGCAGGAGGGAAGAAAAAACCTACAGCCCCACTTATGCTCATACCCACACCAGCAAATACTGAGGGAGGGACCAAAGTGCCTGGGCTTCTACCCATGTTAGGCTGTGGTGAGGTGCCTCAACCTCCCTCCATGAGGATGGTGTCAGAGAATGCTAAGTGGAGAGTCAGAACTTTAGCAATCTCCAGAAATAGAGAGGCCATTTCTCCAAATCCACCACTAACAGTTGGAAATTTCAGCACTCCTATCTCAACAATTGATATTTATAGAACAGCTAGACAGAAAATCAGCAAGAGTATAGATTACAACACTGACAACAAAATGAATAGAATAGACATTTATAGAACACAACTTAACAACAGAAGAATATACATTCTTTTTAGGCACCCATAAAAACTTAGCCAGGTCATAAGAATTGAAACTGTAGAGAGTGTGCTTTCTGATAACAAGGAAATGCACCGCTCCTCCACCCCCTGCCAGAGAGGTATGCGTAAAAGCCTAGTCAGGAGCCAGCAATTCCACTCTGACCCAGGAGTAACACGGATCCTTCACTCCTCATATCAATGGAGGTTGAGGGGGACACCCACAATTCTCCCCCAACTGGGCAGTGACAAGGTGCCCCCATCTTTGTCCTACCTTGGTGGGGTTAGAGTAAATCAGCTAAAACAGAAGGTTTACGCAAGTTCCAGACTCTTATAACATAATATTCCAAATATTCAGGTCTCAATAGAAAATCATTCATCATCCCACAAAGAACAAGGAAGATCTCAAACTGAGTGAAAGAAGACAATCAATAAATGGGAACATCTAAATGACAGATATTAAAATTAGCTGACAAAGATGATAAGGAGGCCATCATAAAATGCTTCAATAAGCAATTACAAACACATTTGAGACAAACAGAAAAACGGAAAGTCTCTGAAATAGAAAATCTCAGCTATAAAATAAAAGATATAAAGGAGAACCAAATGAAAATATTAGAACTCAGAAAATACGATAACTGAAATTATTAATTATTATTTTTAAAACTCAGTGAAAGTGCTCAACAGCAAAATGGAGGAGCTACAGGAAAGAATACGTGAATTGAAAGATGGAACAATAGAAATTATGCAGTTTCAGCAATGGACAGGAAATAGACTGGCAAAAAAGATGAACAGAGCCTCAAGGACCTGGAGGACTATAACAAACAAACAAACAAAAAAAACATTTCTGCCATTGGAGTTCTTGAAATAAATGAGAAAAAAATGGGGAACTGAAGAATTGATCAAAGTAATATAAAATCAAAGTGAAAAACTTTCCAGTTTGGTTAAAGACACAAACATACAGATTGAAGCTGAGTGAATAAAAAACACAATAAATCCAGAGATATGTACAATAAGACACAGCATAGTCAAACTTTAGAAAACTAAAGAAAAAGAAACACTTTTATGGAAACGAGAGAAATAACACATTACCTATACGGGAAAATATTTGAATAACAGCAAATTTCTCAGGAGAAACCATAAAGCCAAGAGGAAGTATCAGTACCATTTTCAAATGCCGAAAGGCAAAAAAAAAAAACAAAAAACTATCAGCCTAGGATCCTATATTTAATTAGTAAAAATATATCTCAGGAATGAAAGGAAAATCACCATATTCTGAAATGAAGAAAAACGAAGAGAATTTGTTGCTGAAAATCAACTCTACAAGAATGGCTAAACAAATTTCTCTAAACAGAAATAAAAGAGAATAGAATCTTGGAACATCAGGAAGGAAGACACAACACAGTGAGAAACAATACACATAAAATATAGGTAAAACATTAAACTATGATGATTGAAGCAATTAAAAAATATATAGCAGTGTTTGACATGGTTCAATATGTATGTAGAGAAAATGTTTAAGACAATTATAAATGCGGGAAGGTGAATGAATATAAAGTGAAGTAAAGCTTCTGAACTTCACTCAAACTGGTAAAATTATACTATCATTAGACTGTGATAAGTTTTGTATGTATAATGTAACACCTAAAGCAACCACAAAAAAAAAATTATACTATGAGATAAACTCTAGAAACAATACAGATAAGTCAGAATGTAACTATTTTTTAAAAGTTTGGCCAGGCGCGGTGGCTCTCTCCTGTAATCCCAGCAAGGTGGGAGGCCGAGGCAGGCAGATTAAGAGGTCAGAAGATCGATACCACCCTGGTTAACACGGTGAAACCCCGTCTCTACTAAAAAATACAAAAAACTAGCCGGGCGAGGCGGCGGGCGCCCGTAGTCCCAGCTACTCAGGAGGCTGAGGGAGGAGAATGGCGTGAACCCGGAAGGCGGAGCTTGCAGTGAGCCCAGATGGAGCCACTGCACTCCAGCCTGGGCGACAGAGGGAGACTCTGTTTCAAAAAAAAAAAAAAAAAAAAGTTTAAGAGCCCAGCACAGTGGCTCATGCCTGTAATCCCAGCTACTGAGGAGGCTGAAGTGGGAAGATAGCTTGAAGCCAGGAGTTTAAGATGAGTCTGTGCAACGTTGAACAACCCCATGTCTCAAAAATTTTTTAAAGGTTAGCCAGGATTTAGCGGTGCAGCACAGCCACTCAGGAGGCTTAGGTTGGGAGGGTGGCTTAAGCCCAGGAGTTCAAGGTTACAAAAAGCTATGATCATGCCACTGGGAAGACAAAGATTGGCAAAGCAGATTTTACAATACCATCCAAATATAGTTTCTACAAAAATCTTACTTCAAATATTCATAAAACAATGTAAGCCGATTAGAGTAAAAAGATAAAGAAGATATATTATGAAATATTAATAAAAAGACAGTGGAAATAGCTTCTATTATAATAATATCAGATTAAATAGACTTCAGAGAAAATAAAAGAATTCGGGTAAGACATTGTATAATGACAAAAGGGTCAATCTACCAAGAAGACATAGCAATTATAAAAGTATATATATATCAAACAACCAATATGCAAAAGATGTGAAACAAAAAGCAATATAACTAAAAGGAAAACTATACAAATCGACGACTAAAGTTGGAAATTTCAACACCCCTACCTCAACAACTGACAGAACAACTGGACAGAAAATCAACAAGATTATACAAGATTAAAACACTAAATGAATTCACTAAATGAATCTAGTACACTTAAAGAACACAACAACGGAAGAATAGACATTCTTTTTAAGCACCCAAAAAATGTATGCCATGAAAGACCATATACTGGGCCATATGAATTTAAACCATGAAGAGTATGTTTTCTGATAACAAGGAAATCAAACTATAAATCAATAATAGAAAGAAAGAAAAATCCTCAAAGACTTGAAAACTGAACAACACAGTTCCAAGCAAATAACTCATTGGCCAAAAAAGAAGATTTAAGAAAAACCCAAGAAATATATTCAACTGAATGAAAATAAAAACACACCATACCGGAATTTTGAGGACAAATGTAGGCAAGACTCAGGGGGAAACTTATAGCACCAGATGCATAGATAGCACTTAGGATAGAGACAATGCTTCAAATCAATAATTCAACCTTGCACCTCAAGAATCTATAAAAAGAAGACCAGTATAAATCTAAATAAAGTAAGCATAAGGAGAGCAATAATAAAGATAAGAGCAGAAAAGCAATGGAATTGAAAACAGAGAAAAAAAAGAAACGAAAAGCTGTTTATTTGAATGATCAATAAGACTGAAAACTTCTAGTAAGACTGACAAAAAAGGAAAAAGATGATTCTAATTGCCAACATCAGGAATAAAACAGACCCTGAAAACATCAAAAAGATAGTAAGTGAATACTACAAACATCTCTGCATAACTAAATGTAATAACTTAGAAGAAATTTTACCATTCCTCAGAAAAAAAAAAAAACAGAAAACTACCACAATTTATCCAATAAGAAATAGAAAATTTGAACAGACATTTAAATATTAAGTAAATTGAATTCATAAGCTAAAAACTCATCTCTATCCCAAATTAATCTCCACCCCAAATAATTTCTCTGGTGAATTCTACCAAACTTTTAAAGAACATTTAACACCAATTCTACACAGTCTCTTGAAGGGAAGAAAACAGAACATTTCATAATTCATCATATGAAGTTAGTATTACCTTGATCTCAAAACCAGACAAAGACAGTACCAAACAAAACAAGAGAAAGCTTCAGACCAATATCCTTCAAGAATATAGATGCAGAAATATTTAACAAATATTAGCACATAGAATTCATCATACATCATGACCAAGTGGGTTTAAGACTAATTTAATATTTGAAAATAAATTAATATAACCCACCAAATGAACAGCCTAAAGAAGAAAGAGCACATGATCATATACTCTATGAAGAAAAAGATTTTGGAAAAAATTCAATATGCATTTATAATTTTAAAAACTCTCAGAAAAATAAAAATTGAGAATAACTTTCTCTACTTGATAAACAGCATCTACAAAAATATCACAGCAAAAATTATAAATAATGAAAGATTGAATGCTTGCTCTGTAAAATCAGGAACAAGGCAACAACATCTGCTTTTACCACTCCTATTCAACACAGTGCTCAAAGTTCTAGCCAGTGGAATAAAACAAGAAAAAGAAATAATGGCATGTAGATTGAGAAAAAAAAGGGATAAACTGTGCTGTATGTAGCTGGCATTATTATTGAAATAGAAAATCCTATGGAACATGCAAAGAAAACGTCTCCTAAATTAAAAAGTGAGCTCAGCAAGATCACAAAATGTAAGATAAACATTAAAAAAAAAATAATTGCATTTCTATATACTAACAATAAACGCTGGAAACAAAAACTTACAATTTTATTTATAATCACTTAAGAAAATTAAATAGTTCAATGTAATTCTATTAAAACACACAATTTCCATGCTGAAAAATATAAAATGCTAATAAAAAGTCAAAGATGAGCTCACCCTGTCACCAGGCTAGAGTGCAGCACCATGATCTCGGCTCACTGCAACCTCTCACTCTCTGGTTCAAGCAATTCTCCTGCCTCAGCCTCCCAAGTATCTGGGATTACAGGTGCCTGCCACCATACCCAGCTAATTTTTGTATTGTTAGTAGAGATGGGGTTTCACCATGTTGGCCAGGATGGTCTCTGCCTCCTGACTGTGATCTGCCTGCCTTGGCCTCTCAACGTTCTGGGATTACAGGCGTGAGCCACCATACCTGGCCAATATACCCAACTTTCCATGACAAAGATACAAAAATAATTCAATCAAGGAAAAATAGCTTTCCACAAAATGGTGCTGAAGCAATTGGACATAAACTGGACAAGCAATTTGGACCAATAATGAACTTTGACCTAAACCTTACACTTTATATAGAAATGAACCCCAAAGGAATAGCAAAGTTAAATGTAAAATATAAAATTATAAGACTTTTAGAAAAAAAATGTCTTTGGGATATAGGGCTAGAGTTTTTAAACTTGAAGCTACAACCATGACTTATAGAAGAAAAAAGAATAAATTAGACTTTATCAATATTAAAAATGTGTTCTTTGCATCAGACCCTGTTAAGAGGATGAAAAAAACAAGCTACAGACTGAGAGAAAATATTTGCTAACCATATATTAGGCAAAAGGATTAGTATCTAGGATAAGTAAAGAACTCTCAAAATGTGACAGGAAAAAAAAAAAAAAAAAAGAAGAACCTAAAGAATTTAATTATACAACTGGCAAAAGACATGAACAGATATTTTATTAAAGTGGATACACAGATAACAAATAAGCACATAAAAATGATAAATATTGCTAACCATCCGGAAAGTGCAAATTAAAAACACACTGAGATATTACAACACACCTATCAGAATGAATACAATTTTAAAATTTTGAAAACACTAAATGCTGGTGAGGATGTGGAGAAACTGAATCACTCATATTTCTGGTGGGAATATGAAATAACTCAGTCATTCTGGAAAATACATTCAGTTTCTTTAAAAAGTACATATATGCAACTATCCTATGGCACAGCAATTGCACCTCTGAGCACTTATCCCAGAGAAATGAAAATTATGTGCACGTAGAAACTTGTACATAAATGTTCATAATAGCATTATTTGTAATAGTTTCAAACTGAAAACAATTCAGATGCCCTTCAATTGGTAAATGGATAAACAAACTGTGTGAAATACTACTCTGTAATAGCCAAGAATAAACTGTTAATATATGCATCACCATGAATAAACCTTCAGAGAATTATGGGTGAAAAAATCCTAAAAACTTACACAGTATATGATTCCACTTACATAACATTACTGAAATAACAAAATTATAGAAATGAATAGATGAGTGAAATGAAGAGCAGTGATTTTAATTTTAATTTTTTTCTTTTTTTGAAAAAGCAAAACTTGCATAGGTGGTTCACAAGATTACTGGCCAGGCATTAAAGGAGGGAGGACAATTAGGAAGTCATTATGACGCACTGCACAAGGGATTAAAAGAGTCTAAATCTGGAAGCAGAAATGGGAGAACCTACTATGCCCATATTTCAAAGGAAGATTGACAGCACTCGAAGACAGAAGGATGTAGGAATTTGCTTTTCCTCTCAAATGATACAAGTTCTAGTTTTTCTTCCTGTTTTTCTATATCTATTAACCTAATCCAAATCAACAAAATAGAAAAAATATTTGCTCTAAAAACAACAGCAAAAGAACAACTGTCATGTTTTTAAAATCTCATTTTTATTTGAAATCTTCCTAAAAAGCATTTAATATAACCACTAGTAAATCGCTGAATTTCTAATCCTGAATTTGCCACGTGACAGATTAAGAAATTTATCTTCATACAAACACACTGAATCAGTGATATCAACTCCAGTTTCCTATAAATCTGAAAAAAATATTATTTTTCTCCTCTTGGCATTGATGTAATGCTTGATCATGAAACTATATATTCCATGACCTTATCAATAAACAATATCTTGTCAATGAATAACTGTGTGAACAATTCTTTTCTTTTTAATACTTTCAATTTAGTTTCTAAGCAACTATCAGGCATTGTTCTTTTTTCTTTTTTTTCTCATGCTAGTCTAAGATGTCAGGCATTGTTCTAATAAGAACTGGATCTAACAGACATACTCAAACCAGATTCACTTAAAGAGTTGTTAAACAAATGTGATATGGAATATGAATTTGGAAGGGAGCAGAACTATTCATTATAGACAAGCAGCAGTGAAAATCTATATTGTAACTGGTCCTCAGGAACTCCATAGTCTTGACAGATATCACCAAACCTCATTATTAGGGCATCCAATAGCCTTGACAGGTATCACCAAACCTCATTATTGGGACAGGCCAATCTCAGAATTTCTCCTTTAAACCATATCTTAGAAAGCTTAGAAACTTAAAGTATTATTCAACATGCTCAGATATTTTATTTGACTCAGCAAATCCCACAAAATTAGTTATCTGAAGTTGTTTCAACAACACATCAAGATTAATCCAGTGATTATAATTACTGCCTAATCAATCAAATAGTTTTTAAAGTTCATTTTCTGTCCTCTAGATATATTCATGTGCCATAAACATAGGTAGATCTGAACCGGAGTACCTCTAATTAAAATATACAACTGTGCTAGTCTTTAAAAACAATTAAAAAGAATATATTCTAAGTATACATTATTACAAGATGCAAAGGGATCTCCTTTTAGAAGTATCTTTTATTCTGGGAAATAAATAGTCTTTTACAGTAAGGAGGTATAGAGGCCAGCACTGACAAATAATTCTAAAACTACATATAAAATTTATCCTGACCTCTAACCATTTCTGTCCTTCCTTTCCCTCAAGGCAACAGTTTTTCATACAAAGCTTAAAATGTCAGGCTTTAAAGTCAAGGAATAAATTTGTGCATTTATGGTGAACATATAGTGTAATTTAGAAATTGAATACTTTTGAGCTCTGAAAAATATGCCCCAAAGAACTGAATCGTCTATTTATATACACTAGTAGGATGCATCATTGCTCATGAGAACACCTTCAATAGAAGTCAGTCATTCAAACTGAATTAGAGATGACAACTATGCTATTTGTTTCCACTAGTAAATTCTAATGTTTGTTTTTACTTCTAAAAAAATGTTCAATCAATCTAACTTATAAAAACCTTTTTAGAAAGGTCAGTTTATTATACTACAAAAGGCTAGTAAACAGTCTTTGAGTATGTCTGAATATGTCACTATCCAAATCAAACTACCACTGGCTTAATATAGTTGGGGAAATAATAGTATGTCATTATTGTGTCGAAGGGTAAATAAGACTAAACTTCCATGTATTTGCATGGGGTTACGGTTGAAATGCTATAACTTCCTGATTTCAAGAGAAACTTTAAAAAATTATACTTAAAATGTTTGAGCACCCATATAACTATTAACAAAACAAAACAAAAAACCTTTAATCATAGAAGGCTTAAAAACTGTGTCAGTTCTGAGCTGCACAATTTACCAGAAAGTTCAAGAATTTGAAGCAAGTTTAGAGAATAGCCACAAGGATGATTAAAAGATTGAAAAATTGGATCTAATAATAAGAGAAACATTTAGACAAAGGGAAACAAGTAAGGACTTAAACTTCAAATTACTCAAGACAGTTGAGCAGCTGTTATCTATTGCCTTCTATCCAAGTCTTCCATTACTCCACTGTGGCTAGCAAACCCTTTGTGTTTTCTGCATTTTCAAAGCAGAGGGTCATCTAAGTGCTGTGGAATATACTGTATAAAGGTCACTGTGAGACTCCTGTCACTTAATTTCCTAAATTTTTCTTCTACAGGGTTGTTTCCATGGAGCATTGGATTTTAATCCTTCACTCTAGAGCCCCTGTGGAGACAAATGCCAAGTAATTGTCATAATATGTGGAACGTTTGAGACTTCTTCATTTTCTTACTTGACATACAACAGACTCCAATCATAGCTTGAATACCTGTTCAAATGAAAACTCACTGTATCACCACCAACATTTTTTATTTCCATGGCTAACCACATTTGTTCCAATTCCTAATAAGCTGCACATTTTATTTTTAATAGACATTTTGTGGTGCTGTCTATGGCTTATAATCTTGAGCCCTATCTTCTGATTTCTTAGGGACACCCTGATATTGTGTCTTGCCTGAAGCGTTCTGAGTAAAACTTAAGTAAGTGTTCAATTAATAAATCAAGTTATAAATTTACTTAGAGAATATGTCTCTTCCACCTAAATTCTGGTATCAAATATCACCTTTTATGAGCTCTCTAGTATAGTTATTCTCTAATTGATAACAACTTTATAAAATTTCACAGCATGCACGAATATTAAATTTATCACCATCCTCTTCCCTTTCACTAATTGCTGTTTGGCATCTCTTGTATTTGAAAACTTGGTTTGCCCAGACTCTAGAGGATGGGGTTTGGGCCAAAGCTGAAGTACACATCTAAAGACCACATTTTATAAAACACACACACATACACACACACACACACACAAATTCCAAATTGCTTGCCAAATTTCATTGCTGTTAGCTTCCCACAATATTCTAAAAAATATCAGACAAACAGGCGTCAGTATGATTAATTCTGATGATTACTTAATTTCTTTTTGCTATGCACAGTGACCTCTGGAAGCTCTGAGTTCAGTTGACTATGCGTAGAGTCTCTTCAATTAACTGAAGTGTTTGTAAATAGACGATATCTTTTCTCCATTAACATGTCTCCATCTTGACTCACAAGAGTACATTGTATGGGCCATCTCAGATGACTAACTCGCCTTTTTCTTTAACCCATTGTAAGAGAGAAAAAAGCTCAGGGAAACATAGAAATAGTTTAAAATATACACATATTCAGGCATTACTGTAGAAAGTGAATTTCTGCTGAATTTAAGTCAAATTTTCCTATGAGTTTCCATTTTTTGTCATGAATACCAAATTCCATTAAATAACAATAACAAATAACATTGAAATTTTGACTTACAGATAAAAAGATAGTTTTATTTGTATCATCTCATTTTACTGTCACAAAAATCTTATAGTCTAGGTATTACTGTTCTCATATTACCAGTGAGGAAACTGAGACTCAGGGAGGTAAAGTTAATTGTCCAAGTCTCACAGATAGAAAATGCTTAGCTAGATCTCTATCTCTTGTTCTTGGCTCTTGGCCACCATCATTGTGAATGTGCACATAAATGTATCCAACATGAATCTACCTACAACTAAAGATGATGAGATACATTTTAAATTGTGATTAGAAACTCCAAAAGCACAAGAAACAAAAGCAAAAATAGGCAAATGGAATTGCATCAGATTAAACAGCTTCTGCACAGCTAAGGAAATAATCAACAGAGTGAAGAGACCTACATAAAAGGGAGGAAAACATCTGCAAAACGTGTATCTGATATGGATTAATATTCAAATTATAAAAGGAAGTTAAACAATGAAATAGCAAGAAAACAAAGAACACAATTCAAAAATGGGCAAAAACTTGAATAAACATTTCTCAAAAGAAGACATCCAAAAGACCAGTGGGTATATGCAAGGGTCCTCAACATCATTAACCATCAGGGAAATGCAAATCAAAACCACAATAAGATACTACCTTACACCTGTGAGGGTGGCTTTTACTACAAATACAAAGATAAATGTTGATAAGTATGTGATGAAAAGGGAATCCTTGTAGTGTTGGTGGGAATATAAATTAGTACAGCCATTACGAAAAGCAATATGGCAGTTACTCAGAAAATTAACAATAGAGCTACTGTATGATCTAGCAATCCCACTTCTGCATATATATCCAAAGTAAGTAAAATCAGTATGTCAAAGAGATATCTTCACTTCCATGTTCATTGCAACATTTTTCACAATGCAATAATGTGAATTATTGTTTCAATATATGGAAACAACCTGAGTGTCCATCAACAGATGAATGGCTAAATAAACCGTGGTATACATGCATGATGGAATACTATTTAGCCTTAAAAAAAAACGAAGGAAATCTTGTTCTTTGTGACAATGTGGATGAACTTGGAGGGCATCATGCTCAGTGAAATAAGTCAGGCACAGAAAGACAAATATTACAGGATCTCACGTATATGTGGAATCTAAAAATATTGAACTCATAGAAGCAGAGAGTACAATGATGCTTACTAGGGGTTGGGAGTTGGAAAGTGGGATGGAGAATTGAAAGATGTTGGTTAAACAAATTGTTGGTACAATTTGTATTCAATTACAAAGAAAGAATAAGCTCTGGAGATCTACTGTACAGCATGGTTACTATAATAATAATACAATAGTTACTTAAAAATTGTTGAGAGTAGAGTTTAAATGTTCTTAGCACAAATAAAATATGTATGTGATGTGATGGATATGTTAACTTGTTCATTAGCTTGATTTAATCATTCTACTATGTATACATATACTGAAACATCATATTGTATACCATAAATATATACATTTTCTTATTTGTCAATTAGTTAATTATTTCAAATGTGACAAGATTTCTCCAAATTCCAATTTGCTTAAAGATCACTTCTCTGGTTAATAACACTGTACTGGCAGAAGGTTGTGTTTGTGCATTTCAGAGCAAAATAAAATAGTATCTATATAAATAGAGTTCCAGATATAAACTAGATTAGCTACCAGAAAAGTATCTTTGTTATGTATCACTTATTTAAATAATGAAATAATGCCTATATAACTAGAGTTCCATCTACAAATTGTATCAAATAGTAAAAAGTAATCTTTTATCCATCATCTCTAAAAAAGGGAAATATGCAGTAGCTTATGCAATGTTAGTATTTTAAAAATAATTTAATTTTAATTTCTTTCATAATTTAAAACTTAGGGTGTAGTTTTGTCTATCATTTAATGATATTAATTCTTTACTTAAATACATGTTCAATTTTATATTAGTTAAATAACATTAGTTGCTATACTAAACTCCAAAGTTTCAACAGCCTACAACAAAATTTATTTCTCGGTTATACCACAGTCTGACCTGGGTGTTCCTAGTAGGCTGCTTTTCTTCACAGGGTGATTCAAAGATCTACATGACTTCCATTTTAGGGCTCTCCCCTCAGTTGAGGCCTCATTTTACACTATGTTGAGAGAAGGAGAAGAAAGTTTAGAGAAAACACACCATTGACCATGCTGCTGCTTGTGGCACCATTGGCGAGATCTACTCCCATGCCTCATCTAAATGGAAAGGGAACTGCAATTCCCAACTTAGCAGCTATTCCCAGTTAAACTTTACACTATGGCAGGCAGTCCTGAATTTGGGTGGCTAGCTGGCATCCCTATGTAACTACAAAAATATATGCAATCTGCCTGCCTTTGTCCTATCATGCACAATTAATCATTTTTTCTCACTTTATGTTGTATATCTAGTCTGAAGGCCAGGTAAATATACTTCACTTGGTATGTGAATCCAATATGAATTTCTTGTTTATTGTGAGTGCAAAAAATGAGAAAATCACTTGTTCTCTCTCAGAATCCATTTTCTTTCCATAAAATGGGGTTTTGGAGTTCAACATTTATCAAACCATCCCTGAACTGTGATGAATGAATTTTATAAAGCAAAGAAAGATAAACTATGTAATAACAAAATACTGGATATTTGTTCATTTCAAAGCATTTCGTGTCTAGTATATACTTGTGTACTTTGCATGCTTTGCACAACCATCTAGTGAAGAGGATGAGACCTAGAGTCACTTTTTCCATTTGTGACCTTGAAAAAAGGATGAAATAGTGCTCTTTCACTAAATAGGGACAATGAAACCTATAACATGGGGTTTGCAAGAATTAATGTGACATATTAAATGTCATATATTAATATAAAAATGTATGTTAATTTTTTAAACTGTATAGTTCTTTATAAATTTTATTATTTTTATCATTATAACTTATTACAAAAAATATACAAAAATCTCCTAGCTTTAACATCTTTTTGAGAGAAGACCTCTCTTAAGATGATTGTACTTCAGGCATCCATTATGGAGCGGATATATGTTGACAAGTGTGAAATTCCTATAAACTAGGAAGAACAGGAAGGTATGGAAGCACTAGCCACAGGTCCAGAAGCTCCAACACTCCTATACCTGTGGCTGAAAAGCACATATGGTAAGGAGAGAAAAGGGCAAGAGGAGATGGATTTATAGTTTTGCTATGAAATCTAAGTAATATATTTATATATGTCTATGTGTATTTTTTATTTTAAAATATTTTGTAGACTTTTAATCCACAACATGCTAGTTCTCATTTTGAAATCAAGCTTATGTCTTTTACCTCTAGCATTTTAGCAAACATTTTTACTACAATCTCTCCCTATTCAAATACTTTCTGGTAGTCAAATAGCTTATTGTGTAGGCGATAAGCACCAGGGAAGAGAAACTCTCAATATAACTATTAGCTTGTCCAGCTGGCACAGATTTAGAGAGATACCAATAAGTTTCTTGAGTAAGTGGTTTATGTTATGGAGTCTCAGATCACCCACACAAAACATTTGTCTGACTACTAACCCATGTGGAGTGCTTATGTATGTGAGCACTCACAGAGACACAGTTAACATCATATACAATGTGTAACTGGAGACAGGTACAGTCTTTTTTTTTCAGTAGTAGTGTGTTATAGATCATTTCATTGAGACATAAATGCTCAAGTAATTCAATAACCCTATTATATAAATTTATATTTTAATTGGTCACTGAGAAGAAAGTGGAAATATTTTAAATTTCTATCTTTTCCAATCTGGAGTCTTAAAATCTATCAGGAAAAAATCTGTTTTGCATAGGAAATTGTACTGTAATCCAGAGGCCTATATACTATAACCCAGGGGCTTAGCAGAACTACTATGATCCCATAAATTGAAAAATGTATTTAAGATTTACAGTTGGAATCAATCAAATCAATGCTTTCTTTTCTAAATCTGATGTCTTATCTACCACATGTGACTAATGACAATCCAAAAGGGAAAATGAAAACAATTGGTCTTAATAGCATAATTGAACACTACTCTGTCAGAATTTCGAATTTCTGGGTTACTTGAATATGTAGTTTACCATAAATATCACTATGTGATTTATAAGAATGAGAATTTTTGGATAATGTTTTTTTTAAAAGGTAAAATTTGTTTGTCAGATTTTCTTTTTCTTAAGACACTGTGATATAGTGGGAAGTCTTGAATGTGGGTTCAGAAGCCATGAATGTTTCATTTCTGTCCCTTACTCTCCATTTCCTTAGATAAGTCTCTTAGTCTCCCTTAGCCCACTGACTCATAGAAATAATAAGTTTTCTTCATGGAGTTGTTGTAAAGATGAAATATAATAATGTTTGTGATGTTTAGTTTCTGGTAGGTATTAGGTAGTGCTGTGAAGTATCTCAATTTGAGTCTGAGAGTATATTAGGATTTTGGGGGCATGTTTAGGAAATTGGCATGGTGGACCCTCCGGAAGTCTATTTGCAATGGGACTGGGTGGCCCCCAGGAAATACTTTTCCTGATGGAAAAGGTAGCCTAGAATAATGAGCTTAATGGAAAGCTTTGGTTACTGGAGGTGGGAGATCTGAGTAAACATGGCATCTCTTCCTTGGATTTACCTGTTACTTCAGCCCTGCTGGACTCTCATCTGGGACATGATGAGAAATGAAGAAAAATGTGGAAAATGAAGAAAAAATCAGAAGAGAACCTTTACTAACATCTTAGTCAAGACTTTAGAAAAGGAGCAGCACTTCTTTGATCACGCTGAAAGAAGCCTTTCCCATTTGAAGCAGAAACCTAAGGAGTCTTAACACATCAAGGCCTCCAGTACCCCAGTTACCATGAGGTTGGAGAGGTCTGGTAGACACTGAGGCACCCAGCAGATGCCGAACCAGGACTGGGAAGCCAACTTGATCATCAGTGTGTGTTGGGCAATCTGGGGGAGGGAGTTCCCAGGAAAACCAGAAGGACTCTATCCAGAGAGCTGATAGAGTTCTATTAGCAAGCAGGGATGGGGCCAAGGAAATTATTACCGTTTATGTGACTGCATCTGTCACTATGTGCTGGCGATGCATGGGAAAAAACTGAAAATACAAAAACATACTGTTATGTCATACCATTAGTCCATTTTAAATTGTTTTTTAAAAATTCATGTTTTGTACTCTCAAAGACTAAAAATTTCTGTGAAATAGGATGTGAAAATTTTCAAATGATGTTGCCACATCAGTTTTTTTTCTTTTCTCAAAAATAAAAAAGGATGTGAAAAATCTGGTCAACACACATGTTGGACATAAAATGACAATTCTTTTTAAAGCCAGAAATACCTATTCATTTCATTCACACATTCACTAAGCTACTAAATCTGATACTAGTTCTGAGGGATACTAATTATTTATGGTTTTAATAAAGAAAACAATTGAATGAACACACACACACACAACATATACATGGATTGTTGAAGAACTACTGAAACAAATTTGATAACTAGGTTTTCAAATGTTTATTTTCTGGTTTTGTTTTTCTCTTTTGTGGCAATGTAGTATAAAGGAAAAATCACAAGCTCTTCAAATCTTGTGATCCTTCCACTTAACTGGTTGTGATCCTTAGAAAACTGTTTGAGCTTATCTTTAAAGTGTTACAGAACAAAATTAGATAATCCGCACGTGGCACCTAGCTCAGCACCTGTTACATTCAGCAGAAATGCTGTTTTTCTGCCTTCTCAATTCCCTGCCCCCATTCTTTTCAAGCATACCTTTCCATGCCAAGGATCCACAAGCAAAGCAGGAAAATGGTTAAGAAACAGCAAAATGGTCAAGAAACGGGTCTCTATCCTGTTTCTGGCAAGTTATGCTACATTCTCAAGGTTTCCGTTTTCTCATCTATAAAATGGGGATGACTGCGCTTTCCACACAGATTTTTATGAGCGGTAAATGGGTTAAGTCATGTGAAGTTCTGAGAACTGTGACGGGTTTGTAGTAAGGCCACTAGCATGTAAGTTCTACGGGAACTTTTTGGTCATTCCTATGTTTAAGATATAGAAGAGTACCTGGAACAAGTAGGTACAAAATAAATATGTGTAATCAACGAATAAATGCTGTGACATGCTTGCTTCTCTTTGTCTAATACAAACTATCCCTTTGCAGACTGTGGGACCTGTGTGGGTGTGTGCGGGGCAGAGTTTTAGAGGCTGCACCCAAATGGAAATAAGGAAGCCTCCTCGTGACTTCTCATGACTCAAACTGTATTTTCTGTGACCCACTATCACATCCTTCCATAGTAGATATGCCTGCCCTGTCTTGCACAGGCACAGATCGGGGTTCAATGCTTGAGCACTGATCTCTGTGCCAGTGTGTCTCCATGCTGCCTTCTGTCCAGGCTGACTGAGAGTGGAGCTGCTGAAGAGCAGTTTAGTTGCTGTGGTACATTGCATCACGAAATAAAAGATCCATGGAGAGAATCACTTTCCACATTACCTTGTGAATACGTATCTTTATTATAATGAGCTCTCTTACACACAAACTTTCAATAATTTCTAGTCTCTTAACAGTAATATTATAAATTCTGGAGTTATACAAGGAATGTTATAAAATTCCTTTGGTCTGGACCACCATTTAAGAATACCTGAACAAGTACCTAAGTAGATTAAGTGCTACTGGAATGTGGTATGTGTCCTGAGGATTCTCTTTGATGACTGCTAGCAAGCTAGCAGATGGTGCTTACTATATATAATGTAGGTTATGCACTAGGCAATCCAGACTTCCTTTTATAATTTGGATATTAATCCATATCAGGTATACATTTTGCAGATGTTTTCCTCCCTTTTGTGTAGGTCTCTTCACTCTGTTGATTATTTCCTTAGCTGTGCAGAAGCTTTTTAATCTGATGCAGTTCTATTTGCCTATTTTTGCTTTTGTTTCTTGTGCTTTTGTAACTAAGTTGCTTTAAAAGTAAATTATAAATTCAACATAGTATTATTATGTGACTCTGAACTTTGCTTTATGAAACTCTGTGAGACTCTATATGCCCTGAGTTGCTGATTATTTTTCTAACATGCTTTTAAGTGCAGTCCCTTAGTAAAAGCTGAGTATCCCTAACCCGAAAATCTGAAATCTGAAATGTTCCAAAATCTGAAACTTTTTGAGGGTCAACATGATGTTCAAAGGAAATATCCACTGGAACATTTCAGATTTCAGATTTTTGAATGAGAAATGCTCAACTGGTAAGTATAATGTAAATATTCCAAAATTTGCTTTAAAAAATCTGAAATCTCAAATGCTTTGGATAAGGAATATTCAACCTGTAGTTAATTGCAAGCAAACTAAACTCTATTAAAATGGTCCTCACCAATTCTCAACATGCCATGCTTTAAGAAGACTAACAGAATGAATGATGAGGGTGGGATAGGAAGGTCATGTGATGTTTTGACTAAGGCAAATGAAGGAAACTCACCCCTTTCAGTCTCTGTGTGATGCTTTGTTTTCTACTCTTCCTTTGTGATGAGGCAGCAAAATGTTTATGATGAGAATCACTGGAAGTGTCAACCACATGCTGAATGAAAATAGCCAGATCAGCAGCCAGGAGGATGCCATGCCCAACATTGCGGAGGGACTTGGAGTTTCGTAATTAACACGCCATCCCACCTCTCCCCCGAGTCAAACACAGGATGACAATTACTTGGGAAAATATTTGATAGTGTTTATTTTTAGAAAATTTAATTCATTGCTTTCATTGCTTTGATCCCGTCTATACTACAATATGCCTAGTGAAGACTTCTCAAGACAATCATTTTCTTCTTGAAGCTGATCAAACAAGAGAGTTTACAGTTCCTCATCTTAGCAATCAAAGAGACCTAGTATCATTCAATCATGAATCACACTCTATTTCTGTAATAAATGTGTCTAATAGTAGATGCTTAAGTAGAAGGGCAAATGCAGGAAACAATCTTATTTGTGATTATGTGTGTGTGTGCATATGTACATGTATGTTAAAATTTCAGAATCTAAACATTTTTTGTTATGTTTCAGGGTTGCAAGCAAAATCATCCTTAATTTGAGAAACAGTGATTGTGATAGTCTTAAAAATGCTCTAAAACCTTTACCATATTCCCTTCCCCCCAAAATAATCTTAGAACTAACAACTTAAGCTTTCACTCTGAGGGCGGAGCAAGATGGCCGAATAGGAACAGCTCTAGTCTCCAACTCCCAGCGTGAGCGACACAGAAGACCGGTGATTTCTGCATTTTCAACTGAGGTACTGGGTTCATCTCACTGGGGAGTGCCGGACGATCGGTGCTGGTCAGCTGCTGCAGCCCGACCAGCGAGAGCTGAAGCAGGGCGAGGCATCGCCTCACCTGGGAAGCGCAAGGGGGAAGGGAATCCCTTTTCCTAGCCAGGGGAACTGAGACACACAACACCTGGAAAATCGGGTAACTCCCACCCCAATATTGCGCTTTAAGCAAACAGGCACACCAGGAGATCATATCCCACACCTGGCCGGGAGGGTCCCACGCCCACAGAGCCTCCCTCATTGCTAGCACAGCAGTCTGTGATCTACCCGCAAGGCAGCAGCGAGGCTGGGGGAGGGGCGCCCGCCATTGCTGAGGCTTAAGTAGGTAAACAAAGCTGCTGGGAAGCTCCAACTGGGTGGAGCTCACAGCAGCTCAAGGAAACCTGCCTGTCTCTGTAGACTCCACCTCTGGGGACAGGGCACAGCTATACAACAACAACAACAAAAAAAAAGCAGCAGAAACCTCTGCAGACGCAAACGACTCTGTCTGACAGCTTTGAAGAGAGCAGTGGATCTCCCAACACGGAGGTTGAGATCTGAGAAGGGACAGACTGCCTGCTCAAGTGGGTCCCTGACCCCTGAGTAGCCTAACTGGGAGACATCCCCCACTAGGGGCAGTCTGACACCCCACACCTCACAGGGTGGAGTACACCCCTGAGAGGAAGCTTCCAAAGCAAGAATCAGACAGGTACACTCGCTGTTCAGAAATATTCTATCTTCTGCAGCCTCTGCTGCTGATACACAGGAAAACAGGGTCTGGAGTGGACCTCAAGCAATCTCCAACAGACCTACAGCTGAGGGTCCTGACTGTTAGAAGGAAAACTATCAAACAGGAAGGACACCTACACCAAAACCCCATCAGTACATCACCATCATCAAAGACCAGAGGCAGATAAAACCACAAAGATGGGGAAAAAGCAGGGCAGAAAAGCTGGAAATTCAAAAAATAAGAGTGCATCTCCCCCGGCAAAGGAGCGCAGCTCATCGCCAGCAACGGATCAAAGCTGGATGGAGAATGACTTTGACGAGATGAGAGAAGAAGGCTTCAGTCCATCAAACTTCTCAGAGCTAAAGGAGGAATTACGTACCCAGCGCAAAGAAACTAAAAATCTTGAAAAAAAAGTGGAAGAATTGACGGCTAGAGTAATTAATGCAGAGAAGGTCATAAACGAAATGAAAGAGATGAAAACCATGACACGAGAAATACGTGACAAATGCACAAGCTTCAGTAACCGACTCGATCAACTGGAAGAAAGAGTATCAGCAATTGAGGATCAAATGAATGAAATGAAGCGAGAAGAGAAACCAAAAGAAAAAAGAAGAAAAAGAAATGAACAAAGCCTGCAAGAAGTATGGGATTATGTAAAAAGACCAAATCTACATCTGATTGGGGTGCCTGAAAGTGAGGGGGAAAATGGAACCAAGTGGGAAAACACTCTTCAGGATATCATCCAGGAGAACTTCCCCAACCTAGTAGGGCAGGCCAACATTCAAATCCAGGAAATACAGAGAACGCCACAAAGATACTCCTCGAGAAGAGCAACCCCAAGACACATAATTGCCAGATTCACCAAAGTTGAAATGAAGGAAAAAAATCTTAAGGGCAGCCAGAGAGAAAGGTCGGGTTACCCACAAAGGGAAGCCCATCAGACTCACAGCAGATCTCTTGGCAGAAACTCTACAAGCCAGAAGAGAGTGGGGGCCAATATTCAACATTCTTAAAGAAAAGAATTTTAAACCCAGAATTTCATATCCAGCCAAACTCAGTTTCATAAGTGAAGGAGAAATAAAATCCTTTACAGATAAGCAAATGCTTAGAGATTTTGTCACCACTAGGCCTGCCTTACAAGAGACCCTGAAGGAAGCACTAAACATGGAAAGGAACAACCGGTACCAGCCATTGCAAAAACATGCCAAAATGTAAAGACCATCGAGGCTAGGAAGAAACTGCATCAACTAACGAGCAAAATAACCAGTTAATATCATAATGGCAGGATCAAGTTCACACATAACAATCTTAACCTTAAATGTAAATGGACTAAATGCTCCAATGAAAAGACACAGACTGGCAAACTGGATAAAGAGTCAAGACCCATCAGTCTGCTGTATTCAGGAGACCCATCTCACACGCAGAGACATACATAGGCTCAAAATAAAGGGATGGAGGAAGATTTACCAAGCAAATGGAGAACAAAAAAAAGCAGGGGTTGCAATCCTAGTCTCTGATAAAACAGACTTTAAACCATCAAAGATCAAAAGAGACAAAGAAGGCCATTACATAATGGTAAAGGGATCAATTCAACAGGAAGAGCTAACTATCCTAAATATATATGCACCCAATACAGGAGCACCCAGATTCATAAAGCAAGTCCTTAGAGACTTACAAAGAGACTTAGACTCCCATACAATAATAATGGGAGACTTCAACACTCCACTGTCAACATTAGACAGATCAACAAGACAGAAAGTGAACAAGGATATCCAGGAATTGAACTCATCTCTGCAGCAAGCAGACCTAATAGACATCTATAGAACTCTCCACCCCAAATCAACAGAATATACATTCTTCTCAGCACCACATCGTACTTACTCCAAAATTGACCATATAATTGGAAGTAAAGCACTCCTCAGCAAATGTACAAGAACAGAAATTATAACAAACTGTCTTTCAGACCACAGTGCAATCAAACTAGAACTCAGGACTAAGAAACTCAATCAAAACCGCTCAACTACATGGAAACTGAACAACCTGCTCCTGAATGACTACTGGGTACATAACGAAATGAAGGCAGAAATAAAGATGTTCTTTGAAACCAATGAGAACAAAGATACAACATACCAGAATCTCTGGGACACATTTAAAGCAGTGTGTAGAGGGAAATTTATAGCACTAAATGCCCACAAGAGAAAGCAGGAAAGATCTAAAATTGACACTCTAACATCGCAATTAAAAGAACTAGAGAAGCAAGAGCAAACACATTCCAAAGCTAGCAGAAGGCAAGAAATAACTAAGATCAGAGCAGAACTGAAGGAGATAGAGACACAAAAAACCCTCCAAAAAATCAATGAATCCAGGAGTTGGTTTTTTGAAAAGATCAACAAAATTGACAGACCACTAGCAAGACTAATAAAGAAGAAAAGAGAGAAGAATCAAATCGACGCAATTAAAAATGATAAAGGGGATATCACCACCGACCCCACAGAAATACAAACTACCATCAGAGAATACTATAAACGCCTCTACGCAAATAAACTGGAAAACCTAGAAGAAATGGATAATTTCCTGGACACTTACACTCTTCCAAGACTAAACCAGGAAGAAGTTGAATCCCTGAATAGACCAATAGTAGGCTCTGAAATTGAGGCAATAATTAATAGCCTACCAACCAAAAAAAGTCCAGGACCAGATGGATTCACAGCTGAATTCTACCAGAGGTATAAGGAGGAGTTGGTACCATTCCTTCTGAAACTATTCCAATCAATAGAAAAAGAGGGAATCCTCCCTAACTCATTTTATGAGGCCAACATCATCCTGATACCAAAGCCTGGCAGAGACACAACAAAAAAAGAGAATTTTAGACCAATATCCCTGATGAACATCGATGCAAAAATCCTCAATAAAATACTGGCAAACCGGATTCAACAACACATCAAAAAGCTTATCCACCATGATCAAGTGGGCTTCATCCCTGGGATGCAAGGCTGGTTCAACATTCGCAAATCAATAAACATAATCCAGCATATAAACAGAACCAAAGACAAGAACCACATGATTATCTCAATAGATGCAGAAAAGGCTTTTGACAAAATTCAACAGCCTTTCATGCTAAAAACGCTCAATAAATTCGGTATTGATGGAACGTACCTCAAAATAATAAGAGCTATTTATGACAAACCCACAGCCAATATCATACTGAATGGGCAAAAACTGGAAAAATTCCCTTTGAAAACTGGCACAAGACAGGGATGCCCTCTCTCACCACTCCTATTCAACATAGTGTTGGAAGTTCTGGCTAGGGCAATTAGGCAAGAGAAAGAAATCAGGGGTATTCAGTTAGGAAAAGAAGAAGTCAAATTGTCCCTGTTTGCAGATGACATGATTGTATATTTAGAAAACCCCATTGTCTCAGCCCAAAATCTCCTTAAGCTGATAAGCAACTTCAGCAAAGTCTCAGGATACAAAATTAATGTGCAAAAATCACAAGCATTCTTATACACCAATAACAGACAAACACAGAGCCAAATCATGAATGAACTTCCATTCACAATTGCTTCAAAGAGAATAAAATACCTAGGAATCCAACTTACAAGGGATGTAAAGGACCTCTTCAAGGAGAACTACAAACCACTGCTCAGTGAAATAAAAGAGGACACAAACAAATGGAAGAACATACCATGCTCATGGATAGGAAGAATCAATATCGTGAAAATGGCCATACTGCCCAAGGTAATTTATAGATTCAATGCCATCCCCATCAAGCTACCAATGAGTTTCTTCACAGAATTGGAAAAAACTGCTTTAAAGTTCATATGGAACCAAAAAAGAGCCTGCATCTCCAAGACAATCCTAAGTCAAAAGAACAAAGCTGGAGGCATCACGCTACCTGACTTCAAACTATACTACAAGGCTACAGTAACCAAAACAGCATGGTACTGGTACCAAAACAGAGATATAGACCAATGGAACAGAACAGAGTCCTCAGAAATAATACCACACATCTACAGCCATCTGATCTTTGACAAACCTGAGAAAAACAAGAAATGGGGAAAGGATTCCCTATTTAATAAATGGTGCTGGGAAAATTGGCTAGCCATAAGTAGAAAGCTGAAACTGGATCCTTTCCTTACTCCTTATACGAAAATTAATTCAAGATGGATTAGAGACTTAAATGTTAGACCTAATACCATAAAAATCCTAGAGGAAAATCTAGGTAGTACCATTCAGGACATAGGCATGGGCAAAGACTTCATGTCTAAAACACCAAAAGCAACGGCAGCAAAAGCCAAAATTGACAAATGGGATCTCATTAAACTAAAGAGCTTCTGCACAGCAAAAGAAACTACCATCAGAGTGAACAGGCAACCTACAGAATGGGAGAAAATTTTTGCAATCTACTCATCTGACAAAGGGCTAATATCCAGAACCTACAAAGAACTCCAACAAATTTACAAGAAAAAAACAAACAACCCCATCAAAAAGTGGGCAAAGGATATGAATAGACATTTCTCAAAAGAAGACATTCATACAGCCAACAAACACATGAAAAAATGCTCATCATCACTGGCCATCAGAGAAATGCAAATCAAAACCACAATGAGATACCATCTCACACCAGTTAGAATGGCGATCATTCAAAAGTCAGGAAACAACAGGTGCTGGAGAGGATGTGGAGAAATAGGAACACTTTTACACTGTTGGTGGGATTGTAAACTAGTTCAACCATTATGGAAAACAGTATGGCGATTCCTCAAGGATCTAGAACTAGATGTACCATATGACCCAGCCATCCCATTACTGGG
>NC_037670.1:95703040-95716527 GCF_003255815.1 Theropithecus gelada
AAATTAAAAAAAAAAAAAAAAAAAAAAGCTTTCACTCAATTTGTTAGGAAAATACAAACTCTAGTTTGTAAATGCTAAGGGATACATGAACCGAAGCATTTCTTCCCCAAACTGAGAGTCTTGGGACTTGTAACTCTAGTCTGTCAGATATCACCAAAAGGTCTATTGAGAGGTTTATTGTTGCAAACACACACACACACACACACACACACACACACGAGTCAAGTCAACTGGGAAATAACACAGGAATAATGGGTGACGTGTGGACGTGATTGAGCCAATTATAATAAATAATCACATTGCTTTAATTTAAGAGATCAAATGATGGTTGAAGTAACACTAAAAGTAAGTCCTTTTGGCCAGGCGCGGGGGCTCACACCTGTAATCTCAGCACTTTGGGAGGCCGGGGCGGGCGGATCACAAGGTCAGGAGATCGAGACCATCCTGGCTAACATGGTGAAACCCCGTCTCTACTACAAATACAAAAAATTAGCCAGGCGTGGTGGCGGGCGCCTGTAGTCCCAGCTACTGTGGTGGCTGAGGCAGGAGAATGGCGTGAACTCGGGAGGCGGAGCTTGCAGTGAGCTGAGATCCGGCCACTGCACTCCAGCCTGGGCGACAGAGCGAGACTCCATCTCGAATGAATAAATAAATAAAAATAAAATAAAATAAGTACTTTAAACTGTTTTAAAATGATCAGTCCAGTAGGTGCAGCTCAGTAACAATACCCTGGGGATTCTACAGCTCAGCAGATCTTGTGGAGTCCTGAAACAGTGATTCTTTACTCCTCTTGGGTACCAGACTAGCAATGAGATTCTCACCAAAGCCCTAGACATTCTCATCTGAAAATGTAGACACATACAAAATTTTGAATGCAATTCCTTTGGTCTGACCACTGTTTAAGAATACCTGAACAAGTACCTCAGGATGTCTTTTCCCCGAGGTGTCTTACACAGCCATCATCTGCACTAATAATCTTAAATATGGAAGCCAACTATTCTTATGTTTATAAGGTGGAATCAATGAACACACTTAGCATGCTTGATGAAAATACAGAAATAAAATCCATATATATAGACTTTACTAAGTGTATCGACAGCCATCTGTACTAGAGTGTATGTTTTACATTCAACTGTGAGTTGTTTTTTTATTTTTTATATATATATTTTTGAGACAGAGTCTCGCACTGTCGCCCACGCTGGAGTGCAGTGGTGCTATCTCAACTGTTAGATTTTTAATTAATTTTCCATAATTCAAAATCTCAGATTTTCTTTCCAAATAATTGGAATGTATATTTTTAAAATACCAAGTTTGCTTCTTTTCTTCCCCCAGATCCCCGTCTTCAGAGAACAAGTTTACTGCTTAATGACTCAACACTTTATCTGCAAAACCCCTGATCCATTGACTTACTGTGCTAATAAAACTTACTTCCATAATAGCATATTGTTACAGGTGGGTTTTTGTTCTTAGGGCTCCCAAGATGGTGGCAGACCACTCCCAAGATGGTGGCTGCCACTCCCAAGATGGCAGCAAGCCTTTTGTTTTCTGATCTGGGGTTTTTGGCCTCACAGATTCCAAAGAATGGAACCTTGGGCCATGAGGTGAATGTTGTACCTCTATTAGAAGCCGTGGGTCACAGAAGAGAACCGTGGAACCCAGCGACTAGTGTTCAGCTCAATTACAACGAACCCAAGCACTTAGCCGCGCAGGAACAATGGTGAGCCTCTAGTCTAAACGGGAGTTCAGCAAGGGGCGCCTGGCTGGATCAGAAATGCAGCGGACACCCTACCAGATCTGGAGGGGTGGACAGCAGCGAACAGCAGTGGTGGATGGTGAGCCAAAGTTCAGCTCCAGGCAGAACAAACGCAGACCAGAAGAGTATGCAGTTGCAAGATTTAATAGAGTGAAAACGGAGCTCCCATATAATGGGAGGAGATTCAAAGGGGGTTGCCCACTCCTGACTCGAATACCTGGGGTTTATATCCCAATCATTGTCCCTCCTCCCGTGCTCTCAGATGATAGATGATTTGACTATTTCTTTACCTCCTGCTTTTAGCCTAATTGGTATTTTAGTGAGCCCTCTTTACTACATGATTGGTCGGGTGTGAGCTGAATTACAAGCCCCGTGTTTAAAGGTGGGTGCAATCACCTTCCCCAGCTAGGCTTAGGAATTCTTAGTCAGCCTAGGAAATCCAGCTAGTCCTATCTCTCAGTATCGCTGAGAAAAGGATGCAAAATATTGACCAATTTTTTAAAATGTGGAAGTGATATTTATTAAGAGGACTGTGATATGTAAAAAGGAGGAAATCTGGACAAAAAGAATATTGGTACAAATGCACAAATGTACAACCACATGTACTCAATTCTACCTTGCCCAGCTGGTGGCTAGCATTAACACAAAATCTGAAATCTGTGCAGAACTCTACTGGTGTGCCTAGGAGGCTCATTTTATAGCTAAAATGTTAACTGGCAAAGCATTGCTTAGAGCACATGGGGCGTGAGAAAACTCATAGACAAACAGGTCATGACATCATAAAATGAAGTGTTTAATAAGTAAATATTAAGCACTCACTTATATATTTGAAATATTCTCAACTTACTTTTTTTTTTTTTTGAGACTGAGTCTGGCTCTGTCGCCCAGGCTGGAGTGCGGTGGCCGGACCTCAGCTCACTGCAAGCTCCGCCTCCCGGGTTCACGCCATTCTCCTGCCTCAGCCTCCCGAGTAGCTGGGACCACAGGCGCCCGCCACTTCGCCCGGCTAGTTTTTTGTATTTTTTAGTAGAGACGGGGTTTCACCGTGTTAGCCAGGATGGTCTCGATCTCCTGACCTCGTGATCCGCCCGTCTCGGCCTCCCAGAGTGCTGGGATTACAGGCTTGAGCCACCGCGCCCGGCCCCTCTCAACTTACTTTCTACACAGAAGTTTTAATGATCTGGTTGCTAGTTGTAAGGATTCAACCATTGCCTGGGAACTTTAGGTGATTCCTAAGAGCCTGGCTACTTGGCAACACCACCTTGCCAACAAGGAGCCTCTCTAATGAAGTTGATGTTCTAAAGAAGATTCTAGTCCCAGTGCTAGGATCATGCATGGGGATCATTCAGCTTATTTCTCCTTTTTCCACAGCAGCCATCCTTTTCTTAGTTTCTGGAGAACTCTCTAAGGCACACAATAAAATGTTCGGCTATGCTCAGATATTTCTGTCACTCTTCAATGTTTCTTAACATGTCTACTATGGAATCCTAGTCCTGTAAGATTCCCTACGGAAGGAAGGAGGGGAGGGGCAATTTCTCCTTGGATAAATAACTTTAGAAAACATCATGTAAAATGTTCCCTCAAGTGAAATCTTATAATACAAATTAGTACATTAAAGATCTGATACTTTGGGTCTGCACAAAATTATTTTTTTAACTAAATTTTTATTTGCTTATTAACCAAAAGCCTGTTAATATCCGGGGGTTAATATCTTGCATACACTTTGGAAAATATTTTATCATATCCTAGAGCTCATTCACACATGTTTTTGCTTCTACTCCTAGCCGTCCCTCCAACCAGAACAGAAGTTCAATTCTCCTTGCCCTCTCTCCTATCTGAAGTTTCTTCTCCAGAAACCATTCTTTCCTTCCCTTCTCCAGAGTCATTATCAGATATGACCTAATTACGGAGTTTTTCTTGGAAACTTTTACTACAAATGCTTATTGTTTTCAGAAGTTTAGAAATAGATTGGTGATTATATGTACCATGTTTACAGTTTTGTGGTTGCAATGATCCCTCTTAACAGATTACAGCAAAATACATAGAGTATTTTAATGTAATTTAGCTGCCAGCTGAATCAATATTGTTAGTTCTCCTTAACTTTCATTGGATATAAATTTGGAAGAATAAAGATTAGTAAGCAATTTTATTATAATATGTGTTTATTAAACTTATGACTGCATAGTGTATCCAGTTGTAACACAGCTAGCTTTAAAAATGGCCTAGGTATTCACTGTGCTAAAGGGCTTTTGGGTTTTCATGATTTGCACTGGCTTTTCAACACCTCAGTCAATGATCATTCATTTTTTTATAAGCTCTATAAAAGTTATTAACATTCATCTGAAAAGTAAAAATTTTTATCTTATATCTAATTTCTGGGGCTCTGAAATCCAACTCCTTGCTGTGAGTCAATGCTCACCTTTTGCTCTGTGACCTTTGCAAAGTTAACCTTTTTGCCCTTGGTTTTCCAATATGAAAAATGGTAATAATACTAATATAAACCTCCATAAGACTGCTAAGTGAATTACAGAAAATAAACTCAAAGGGCTTGGAATATTATCCAGAGAATGGTAAGTGCTTAATAAATGTTAGCTGTTGTTACTATGATGAAAGTGGTATAGATAAAATAAAATTCACTCCAATGTCCTCCTGCAAATGCCTTCTCTCATCTCCTTACTAGAACTTGAATGGCCAGAAGTAGCAAGAAGTTGATTCAGGAATGGAGGAAAGCAAAAGTTTGTCCCAGCACACACGCAGAGATAATCCACTTGCCCAAGTCATTCGAATTGGGCATAATAGCAAATGTCAAGAAATGCAAATACACACACATGTATGGAGAGGCATGGAGTTATTAGTTTCCATGAAAACTGAGTAACTTATCCATGACATCGATGTCAGTAAGCATGCACTGAGCAAATAACAGGGGAAGGATACTCACCAGAGAAGTTAATTCTCTCACATCTTGCTCTCTTTGATAAAATGGTGCCTTCACACTATGACCTTCCCTGATGACTCCATGTGCAACTCCAATGCCTCTTACCCTTCCACATCTTCTTATTTTTTATTACATTAATCACTTTAAAAGCTGTATATATACATATATATATGATCCTATTTATTCTATTTAATGTCTAGCTCCCCCTACTTGAATATTAGCTTCATTGCATAGAGGGTTTTTTTGGTTTTTTTTTGTTTTTTTTTTCTACTTTTTAAAGCTATACCTCCAGCACTTAGAACAGTTCTTGGTTCCTAGCAAGTCCTCAATGAATATTTGATGAATGAATGAACAGTAAGTCCAGAAGTAGGCTTAATTAAGTCAGTAGCTAAAGAATATTATCAGAGTAGGTCCCTTTCATCTCTGCTTTGCCATTCTTGGTGCTGGCTTCATCCTAAAGTAAAGCCTTATGGTCACGTGATAGCTGCAGCAGTTCTAGGCATCATATCCTGAGAAGACAATGACCAGAAAGGGAGAGCCAGAAAGTCCATTTTAAAAGCAAGATGACACTCACAGAGGCTCCTAATGACTTGACTAGAATTTGACCACTTAACCAAATTAGTGTTAAGGAGAAAGGAATTTCTTTAAATATTAGACTAATCAGAATTTCCTCTTAAAATGAAGGAAAGGGCCAAGCTCCTGAAGAGGTAAATACTTGAACGAATTTGGTGCTCCATGAGCAAAGAAGAAAGCCTGGATGACTGGGTAGACAGCGAGCAAATAACTTTGTCTCCTACCTCCTCAGATCTCCACTTCTGTGTACTACTGAAGTGAGTTGCAGTAAGGCTAAAAGCTTTTAAAACAATTTCAAATAATACTGCCCTTCACTATAAACCAAAAAAGGTAAAGCAGAGCTACATTCAGGAGGAGTTAATTGGACTACTTCACATGTGAGCTGATTTAGGGAACATCATTCAACTAAAGGCAAGTAAAGTGAGTTTTTATTAATATTTGTGTCCTGCTCTCTGGATGATGGCTCTGCTTTCAGAAAGAGTGTGAGGAACATTGACCTAAATAAATCCATCTGTGAACTAATCTGTTCCAGGAATGTCCACTTAAATTTCAAAATGTATTTGATACATTTATGTTATAAAGATTAGTTTGCTTTATCTTGAACATAAACAGCCCCATTTCTGTTGGCTTTTTAAGTGACCGAGACAAAAAATTAAAAATGGGTATTTTTATGGATGTGAGATGTGATGTGTTGAAACATTTTATTGGTTTAGATTCAGCTAGGTAATCTTCTGGCTTCTTTTTTTGAGTTGCATAGCAGAAATGAAAAAAAAAAGGGATTTATGAAATGTCTTCTATAAAATAAAACAGCATGATTATTTGCACAAATATGCAAGTAAAACATTGAATTGGGGTTTTAAGTGACTGAACTTTACTTTTTTAAAAATATTAATTTTCAATAATACAGCTTAATTATGAAACTTTCACTTTTTAAGCGATGATGATGTACTTTCTTAACCTCCATCTGCTCTTTAATTTTATGTATTTTATCTTACTATTGTCATCTGCAAAAGAAGAAAGTCAGCTGCCACAGTGATAAAAGTGAAATTAGTTCAGTTTACTAAAATTTAATACTTCTGATTCAGCTCCTGTATTGGCTAGTATGGAATTGATGGATGACCAAGAGTCATTTTACATTTACCTGTTAAGGAAATATTGAGTGCTCTCCTACACAAGTGCAGCCTTCTCACGCACCTGACCAGAGTCTATGAGTAACAGATTTCGCTCAGGAACAAACATACAGCCTTATGTTCTACTAGGAATAACTCAGTATTAATTACATTTGATGCATTTAATTGTCAAGCTACAATTGGGCCTTTCCTGATGGCTATTTACAAGTACTTTAACACTCCTCCCTACCCTCTAGAATGCTATGACTCCCTTGTCTGTTTACCTTTTCCCATTGTACCTATGACCTTCTTGCATACTATACAGTTTACTAATTTATTCTGTTTTTTTAGAAGTTAAAGTTGAAATCAGATAGATGCTTTACCTATATTAACTATAGGCTGGGCACGGTGGCTCACGCCTGTAATCCCAGTACTTTGGGAGGCTGAGGCAGGCGGATTGTCTGAGGTCAGGAGTTCGAGACCAGCCTGGCCAACATGGTGAAACTCCATCTCTACTAAAAATACAAAAATTAGCTGGGTGTATTGGCGCATGCCTGTAGTCCCAGCTACTCGGGAGGAGAGTTGCTTGAACCCAGGAGGTGGAGGTTGCATTGCAGTGAGCTGAGATTGTGCCACTGCACTCCAGCCTAGGCGACAGAGCAAGACTCTGTCTTAAAAAAAAAAAAAAAAAAAAAAGCTATCAGGGCGACACGTATTTAGTAAACAAAACAATCAAGCAGCAGGAAAAAATACCTCTTATTAAGTTGGCCACAATTTTTGCAACACACAGACAACAACATTTACGTTTTAGGTTATCAGTATTGTGATTTATGTGATAGACTTAATAACCAAATCAGATAGTAACAAATTTCTTGGTTCTACACTACATGTCCTGAGATTTCCTGCTTGAAACAGAGTACTTCTATTCACTGACCTACATAATGAGGAAATTAAAAAGATGAAGGTGAATGGTCAGATCTGCAGAAGGCCAAGGTTTGAAGACCTCTTCGGGCAATAAAAAGGTGATAGGCATGCTTTAACGACAAGCTGCTAATACTGCTCCCTAGGGGAGGGCTCTCCAGCCCACCATCAAGTAAAAATCTACCTCTGGGTGGGGAGCTATCAATCTCTCCAAAAAGAGCACGCCTCTTTCGTGCCTACAAAAATTGCTCATTTCATTGAAGTTCATGCTTAACATAATAAGTGATAGAAAAAACATGGGCATTCAACATATGATATAGAATGAATTGCTTTATTAAAGAAGATGATACAGTCAAAAGCTTCAGTTGGGAGAGAATGTAAGATCGTATTTCTTATAAAGAAAGGTTATAGCAAGAAATGAACACATGAGAATCTTCACTAAAACTCTACTTATCATTTGACTGAAAGCTCAACGAAAATATGAGGATGCCTCATTATTGTATGACTTAAGTAAAATGCATTGAGTGCATTGAATGCTGGGACACCCTTAATGCCCTAAGGCAAGGACTTCACTACTGGTGCCAGGATTAGGGTGTCAGATTCAGCATAACCTGAAGCGCATAGTGCATTCACACTCAACCTTCTATTCCTACATTTCCATAAATGTAACAGAATTATCTAGTTCCCTTTTGTTTTTAATCATTCTGTATAAGAAACCACCTAACTTGGATCCATTTTTTCTAGTACTTATTTACAAACAGAATAGTAGTAAATTTTATCTGAGTAAATATTGATCTCTTTCCTATAGCAAAACATCTAAAGTTGTAATTTTTCACAGAATTCATTTTCAGATTTATGGAGAAACTCTCTATAATGAAGAAGGTAAAAAACAGAAAGAGGAAGTAATTGAAATCGACTATGTCTTCTGCAGTCTTGCTCTGTCACCCAGGCTGGAGTGCAGTGGCACAATCTCAGCTCACTGCAACCTCCACCTCCTGAGTTTAAGTGATTCTCCTGCCTCAGCCTCCCGAGTAGCTGGGATTACAGGCGCATGCCAACACACCTAAATTTGGTATTTTTAGTAGAGACAGGGTTTCACCATGTTGGCCAGGCTCGTCTTGAACTCCTGATCGGCTCACCTCAGCCTCCAAGGTGCATGGTATTTAGATGGCATTTTACTTGTGTTCTTGTGTTCTAAAATACTTTTTCTTCTTCTTCTTTTTTTTTTTTTTTTTGACAAAGTCCCACTCTGTCACCTAGGCTAAAGTGTAGTGGTGCAATCTCAGCTCACTGCTACCTCCGCCTCCCAGTTTGAAGTGATCCTCCTGCCTCAGCCTCCCTAGTAGCTGGGACTACAGGCACATGCCACCATGCCCAGTTAATTTTTGTATTTTTAGTGGAGATAGGGTTTCACCATGTTTGCCAGGCTGGTCTTAAACTCCTGACCTCAGGTGATCTGGCTGCCTCGGCCTCCCAAAGTGCTGGGATTACAGGTGTGAGCCACCTCGCCCAGCCATATTCTAAAATACTTTAATTTTTTCTTTTAGTGACGTCATTTTGTCCTTGAATACAAAAGGGTCCATATATGTAGGGAACCAACAGTCAAGCAAGTTGGCCATTATCTGGTCAAACTGTATTCAGTCAACTAATATAAAATGGAATGCTCCAGTGGCAATCAGATAGATAGCTATTCTTTCTGTCAGCCCAAAATATGGGATTTCGAGTATTGGTCCCCCAAATCATGAAATATAAGCATGTAATCTCACTCCCAGTAAGTAGTAATCCTTAAAAGTATCATTGGCAACAGTAAATAAAATGGAGGAAAATCACACATACATATTGTGAAGTTAAACCAACCACGAAAAAAAAAAAAAAAGATACCATTTAAGGGCAGCTGTAAAATAATATCTCCATATAAAGTAGCCTCTGTGTGAAAATACAGTAAGTCTTTAAAATTGCAGCAACAGAAGATACTAAGACCTCTGTTATTGGAGATGTTCAATAATAGGCTTAGTGACCATTCAGCAGGTATAGAAACAGATTCAAATATGTTTAATAACTGGGTATCAGGAATAAACAAGCGTTAAATTCTCTACCTCTTAAGAGATTACAATTTGATGTCTATTCAAATTATTTATCAATAATCTCAAATAATTGCCACCTAAATTTCGATAGGCTATTTTTCTCCAAATAAATCCATAAAATAAAATAGCAAAATTGGGGCAACTAAATACACAATGTTCTGTCCCATGAAAAATAAATATGCATACTTTATTTCTTTGATAATTGTTTCAGTTCCCCTAATCCAGCTTCTGTTTCTGAATTTCCTCTACGACTTTTTGGTCACAGTCAGTTGGTGACTCATCTCCTCATTTCTTCTTGGAAAAAAAAAAGTGGTTTATCATCGTGTGGCTTACATCACAATTTTTTTTGTCTGTTTTCTATGTGTCTTTTTCCTTTAAATATATTGAGCTTTCCTTCAATTAAAAAAATTATTTTACCTGCTCAAAAAATAACAGGTCTGTTGTTTTCCAAAACTAGCCCTTATAATATCTGTACTTTTTGACATGATTTGTTTAAGAGATTCTGAACCTTGATCCTTGCATCCTTTTATAATATAGTATTTCAAAGATTCATAGAATATTAGAACTGAAAAGTAGAATTTAACCCAAATACCACATTTAACACACAAAGAACTCAATACTTGGAAAAGTTAAATAGCTTGGTGAAGCAAACATCTAGCAAGAGAAGAATGAGTACTCAGACTTCTTTACCTTGATTCTAATATTCTTTCCCGGGCACAATATTGCCTTTCATGGTGTGATACCATTAGAACTTTTCAAAAATAAATACTTGAATAATGTATTCCCTAGATCTGAAATCTATAATTATGTATTCGTTACCCAACATCAAGTTACTATTGTGAACAAAAAATTGGGTTTTTGTATGTGTAAATCCTTGCTGGATGGAAGGATGATCTATAATAAAACATTATTTGAACCACTACAAAATAGTTTCCTAATATTTCAAGATAACCACTGTAGCAATGTTATAAGGTAATGTTTAATCAATTGACCTATACAGTTAATAATGATTCAATCTTCAGAATAGAAAGAAAGCTTACAGAGCAGGGTGATCAGAATGAATTTCATGGAGGAGTAGGTCTTAAAAGATGCATAGTATTTCTAAAGCTTTTGTTGTTGCTGCTAAATATAACGCAGGGATATTAAAATGCATAAAGTGGAAAATCCTCAGGCAAATACTCATATAACCATCATCCTACCTGCCTCAGCATTCAACAGTATGTTCATTCCTTCATTCTCACCTTACAGATAACTGCTCTATTAAATATGGTGGGAATCATAGCTTTGCACTACTTTATTCTTTGGCTATTTGAATATGCATCTCTAAACGAGATACTTTTTTTCCTATTTTTAAATTTTACAAAATTGGAAACTGGTAGTATATATTCTTCTGTATCTGACTTCTTTGGCATGATGCTGTGTTTTCAGTATTCGTCCATGAGATCCATCGCTCCTTCATTTATTTTCAGTGCTTAGGTTCATTCTATGAATACATAATTGATTAATTCATTCTTTCTTTGATGTTCTTTGAGTTAAACTCCTAATGCATCCCTTGAAACTTGGCTCAATTTACCTGAAGAATGGCGACTCCATTCTGCATTTGTTTAGGCCAAAAGCCTTAGGGCTGTCCTGACTCTTGCTTTCTCTCACAGCTGCACATCCAGTCTGCGGGGAAATCCTGTGACTGCTACCTTCAAAACAGAGCCACAGTTTGACCACTCCAAGTCTGGGTTATGTTTGGCTCTTAACTGGTGTCCCTGCTTCTACCCTTACATCTCCCTTACAATCTGTTCTGAAACCAGCAGCCAGAGTGATTTTTGCCACTCCATAAAACACAAAGGGAATCATGTAATGCCTCACTCCCTACGAAGACCCACCATTTCACTAAAAACAAAGTCAAGGTCCAAATAGTGACCCACATAATCTAGCCCTGGGTTTCTTCTCTCAGCATTATCTTATACTTCTCTTCCCTTCTTTGCTCTGATCCCATGGGCTTCCTGGATCTTCTTTGAATATGCTAGGCATGGTTTCCCTTCAAATGTTGGCATTAACTGTTCCCTCTGCCTGGAATGATTTTCTCCCCAATAAACGTATGCCTTTCATGGATTGCATGAAAGCATGTATGTACAAATGTTTCCTTAACCATAGGTATCAAATAAAGTTCTTTACTATTATGATTTTAATAACAAACATCTGTTGGCATTATTCCTTATTTCTTTAGAACGAATTTGATTTACCTATACATTGGAATCTTGCTAGGATAGTACACGTCATACACAGTTTTAGTTACAGCATTGATGAAATCACAGTCTCTGGAACACTAATCTTTTAGGTATGTGCCATTACTCTCCTGCAAGATAATAGTTGCCATTTGTTTAGTGCTCACTATGAGCCAGGCCCTGGATTTAAAATGCATTATCTGATTTAATCCTCACCTCAACCCTATGAGATTGGAAACATTTTTTCCCAATTTAACAGATGAAGAAATTAAGCCCCAGAGTATTAAATAACACTCTTAAGCCCATAGTCAGTAAATGTGCTAGTTTTCAAACATGGGACTGTCTTACTCCACAGTCCTATATGCCACAAAGTCGTCTTTGTTCCACATATCAAAACTAGAAAAACATCACTGTGAATTTTTTCAGATTTATCTGATATGTAATGCTCTTGAAATTACTTGAACTATTTTGGATGCTAACGTAATTTAATGACAGAAGAAAATAATTCCATGCTCTAAATTCAATTACTACCCTGTTTCCATTTAGTAATGAAGCAAACATGGAAAACTCCTGATATACAGTAAAACATATAAAAACAAAGTGTCAAAATAAATTAAAAGTGCAATAGGGGAAAAGAAACAAATATGAAACATGTTTGAGAGGACCATGAAGAGTTCATTTAAGGGCAAGGAGTTCCAGAATGTCATACAAAATCAAAACACAAAAGAATCAGGTCATTTTTTTCTGTAACAACTGAGCTCTGATGAAGTTGAGCTGTGTGATGGTAAACCCAAGGGTATGGATGATCTAAAATCACATAGATCCATGCTGCTATGTTACTAGTTGCCAAGCAAACAAATGGCCACATTGCAGTTCAACGTAAGAGTTTTTGCCATTCTTTCCCTTTGCCTGGCTGTGAAAAGGCAACAAGTAGCTTTAGAGCCAAATGGGAGATACAAATGTGTAGCAATGCCATCTGTGCTATTCTATTCTGGTCAAGAGCAGGCATATGCTGTTTGAGAAGACACCAACATATACAGCTGTTAATAGTTACTCTAACTCAATGTGTGTTAAGACCAAAGAGTAGTTGTCATCCGGCGCAAGTGCAAGAGCCTCTTTTAGATGACGCAATGGGGTACAAGTCTATCACCTCTAGCTCAGAAACTATTCACCAACTACCCAATAATAAACACATCTATTCCACTTATTTTAAGGCTTTCTAGAAATCATTAACTCAAAGTATCTTTGTAATTGATACACATCTGGAGACCACAGGATAGCTGGGACATAATAGTTATAATGAAAGAATGATTATGTGTCAACACGAAAGAGTGTCTCATAAGAGCCTAGACATTGTAAATATAATGCCATATCTTGCCTTTGGAAGGCCAGGGAAAATATACGTGTCTATTCACTAAATATACTTAAGGCCTTGCTAAATTGTTATTCATTTAAAAAAAAGCTTTAGTGATAATAGAACATTATAAAATATAAAATAATTGAAATCGTGGTTGTTTTCCATCCACAGAGAGTGAAAATGTTCATAGTGTTGGGGGAAGAAAAGACCAAATGATGAAAGTGGCTAAGAGCTCTTACATCTTGGTGAGAAAATATTTAACCTCTCTTGGCCATCAGAAACCTGACTGAGCGTGTTCTCATTTTTGTCTGCCAAAGGCTATCTTGGAATCTGGGAGCAATTGTTTTAAACGGAAAGAAATTGTCTTAGTCTAGATTCCAGAGGCATGTGTGGAGACCTTCCTCTCATTTCTTTCATTTACTCAACAAATATTTAAGGCAGTATTGCATACAATGATGATGCAACAATGAACAAGGCAGACAAAGCCCCTGCTCTTCAGAATCTTTTTTTTTTTTTTTTTTTTTTTTTTTTTTTTG
>NC_037670.1:95716627-95753772 GCF_003255815.1 Theropithecus gelada
TTTTTTTTTTTTTTTTTTTTTTTTTTTTTTTGAGACGGAGTTTCGCTCTATCGCCCAGGCTGGAGTGCAGTGGCCAGATCTCAGCTCACTACAAGCTCTGCCTCCCGGGTTCACGCCATTCTCCTGCCTCAGCCTCCCAAGTAGCTGGGACTACAGGCGCCCGCCACCTTGCCCGGCTAGTTTTTTTTTTTTGTACTTTTTAGTAGAGACGGGGTTTCACCATATTAACCAGGATGGTCTCGATCTCCTGACCTCGTGATCCGCCCGTCTCGGCCTCCCAAAGTGCTGGGATTACAGGCTTGAGCCACCGCGCCCGGCCGCTCTTCAGAATCTTACATGCTACTGGTGGAGGTGAGTGGACTCATAACTGAACAAATAAGATGATTTCATGTAATAATGAAAGCTCTGTATAAAATAAAATAGGAAAGTACTGAGATTGATTAAAGGAAGAAGGAACCTGTGTATTAGGATGGGTTAGGTATTCTGTACTAATAAGCAACCCCAAAGTCTGAATGGTATTTAAAAACCAAGTTATTTTTTCCCATACAGTATTTGTCCATCACAGTTCAGTGTGGTGCTTAGTTCCACGTCCTCCCTCAGGGATGCAGGACGAGGGAGGCTTCACTGTTGAATGTCATCAACTGCAGTGACATAGGTAAGGACATGTGGTAAATCATATACCAGCTTTTAATGGCTTCCACCGAACAGTGTCAGATATGTGCTCTCACATTTCATTGACCAAAGCAAGTCTTTGAAGGGGTAGGGAAATGCAATCCTACTGCATGCCCAGCAGGAGGAGAACCACAAATATTGATGAAGAGCAATAGTAATCATCACTGTCTACTTTAATTAGCTTTGTCTTGGAATGCTTCTCTGAAGTAATGATAAATGAAGACCTGAATGATAAAGAGCCAGTCATAAATAGATCAGCAGAGAGGAAGCACGAGATTTCAGGAGTGAATAAGGTTGGTGTGTTGGAAGAAACAAGGATGGAAACTTTGGAGCACAGTTAACCAACACCGTTAAGGAGACTGGAAGATTTCATAGTTGGGGTCAGAGAGGCATACAGGAACCACATCATGTAGAAACTTATTGGTAATAGTAGTAAATGCATATTTTATTTTATTTGTAATGGAAGCCTACTTATAAGTTGGTAAGACTAAAACCAAAAACAGATCAAACATAACTTTTTAATCCACAAAACACATGTAATTATATATTAATTTGAACTCTTCATTTGTAGTGTTACTATTCTTTCCTGACAAATTAACCAAAGTCAGCATGCTATAAGATAACAATGTACATTCTTCCCAGAAATATCACTATTTGGTAATATTTCTAAGAAAATGCTCATAAATATATGCAGAGATTTAGTAATATGTCATTTTCATTGTGTTGCTTTATAATATACTCAAGCCTTTTAAATTACATTAAAATGCTTAATCACATAAGAAAATTTCATAATACTTTATATGCCCAAATGATTCATCTATCTATTTTAAAACCTCATTTAAAAGACCAATATTTAGTTTTAGGAGAATTCACACTCATATCCTGTTTTTATTTTCAAACTGATGTGTGTCCTAGAGTGCAATTTGCTATACAAAGATATAAATATATGCATACCTTTGGCATCAATAACTATACTTCTGAGAATTTGTCCTAAGGAAATAAAGTTATAGATATATTTGAAGAATAAATATGTTTCAAGGATGTTCACTGAAGTATTGGTTGTAAAACCAAAAATAAAAATACTTAAACATCCATTATTGTATTTTAGAAAATCAGCTGTGTGTATCCTCAAAGTGGAATTCTACATAGCCATAAATCATGATGGTGCAGATATAGACCTATTGAAATGGACAGATGATTATAACCTATTGTTATTCTTTAAAAGTAGGTTAGAAGATGTCCTATAAAATAGATAATCTATTTTGCAAAAAACTGTATAATTATTATATACTAGGATTTTGAAAGATTATACCAGAAGATATAAACAATGGTTATTTCTAGGTTGCTGAGAGTTTGCATGTATTACATACTTTGTTATTTTATTTTCTGGGTTTTTTGCAATAAACATTCATTTCTCTTATAACAAGAATCATTCTTAAGAAAACAATTTCACAGCACATTAATAAACACTGTATATAAGAATAGTTTTATAACAACAACTATGCATATATGGGTGTGTTTGTTATACATTTGTGGTTTTAAGCACACATATAACACAAGTATCACACTCTATATATATATACACACACACACATACACACACATATGTGTGTGCGTGTGTATAGTATTTGGCTAGGTGTGTGTGTGTGTAGTGTACATGTATACGATATACTATACATATATGTGTACAGTATATATATATACACACACACAAAAACACACACCATACACACACACACACACACCATTATATGAATGCATCTCCCAAAATTGTGGTGATTAACATTTTTAAAAATTTCTTTTGTGTTTATGTTTTTCTGTATCTTAAAAATTTACTGTAACAGTCATATATTGCTTTCACAATAAAAATTTTACTAAATAATATTAATAGGTTTTATTCCTCCCTACTCTCATTTTCTATTATAATTTTCCCTGAAGATAACTTTATGCAATGTAGGATTGTATTCCCTACGAGCCATGACCCTCTCATTTTGACTCTCCAACCTGCAGGATATTAATTTTAATAGAGATAGTCCATTTAGCTTGAAAAGGTATTCTGGGGCTCTCTTACCATACTGTAATCACCATTTTGGCAATCTTATATTACAATAAAATTCTCACAATTCATTGCTTTATTAAACTCTAAGTGGAGCATAGAAAGCATTAAATCCCCAAACAAATCTGTCAAACTTTAAGCTCTATGTCAAAATGTATTCACTGAAAACCTATCATATGAGACCTGTGAAATATGCATAAGCTCTGCCTTCAAAGACTTAGCACTCCAACTTGAAAAACAGTTAAAGAACAATAAAAGGCATCATTGTTTGTTAGAATACTTTTTAACTACTCAACATCTGAACCTTGTCCTGTTTGGGAAGAAACTCCTCTTTTTTTGTGAGTCTGGGTGGAAGGCCAGGAGATTTCCCTATCCTCTGACAGCTATAGTTTGAGAGTGTGACAGAGATTGTTGCATATTTCCACCCAGAACTTTAACATTGAACAATTGATGCAACAACAGTAACAACAAACACCAAAAAGAGAGGGAGATAGAGGTTGAGAATTCATAAATGATGAGAGCATGCAATAAGCAGGTACAACAGTACTCAGCCATGGTGTCTTAACCCAACTGTTTCTGCAGAAACTCCCCTGTGCTTCCTGCTGTCTAGGCTCCTGCTTGTGACCCAATTTTTATGCCTTTTTGTCAATATATCCTGTTGATTCTGTGAGATGCCCAATATAGTTCTGTACAAATTAGCTAGAACCTATTTCTGTTGCTTGTAATCAATAACTTTGACTAATACAACAGTATATAATTATAGGCCCTGTAATGATGATACTAGTTAACATTTAACATTTACTGAAGGTTTAATATGTTTGGTACTTTACATGCAGTATTACATTTACCTGTCCCAAGAAACCCATGAAGTTGATATATTTATTCTGTTTGTTAAGGAAAATAAGTTAAGATTGATTATGAAGTGCCAAACAAAGCTGGAAACTGATTGAAACGAGATTTGAACCTAGGAAGTATGACTTCAAAGCTTAGGCCCTTGACAACTATGTAATATCTGCCCTTCCTCCTTGTATAGTTGGATTATCCACGGGGTGTCAATCTGAGAAGCAGGTTAAGGAGGCTTTGGATTTCTGTCATAGAGGGCAGAGAAAGAATTTCCATTCATAGAAGAGCAAAATGTGTGCGGTAAAGACCATAAAGGGTTTGTGGGTGAGGGAGGCCGAAGGTTTCTATTAGAAAATAAGACTGGCTTTGTGCATGAAATCAGACCACAGAGAGCTGTGAAAATCAGTCAGGAGTTTTAGGTTGAAAGTGGTTGTCTTAACAGAAAATGTCTAAGCTGTGAAATGGTATAAAAATGCTATTTTATTTAACTGGCTAAGATGTGATTGAGCTCAAAATATGCAAAACGTGTCATTTTAAAGTGCTTCATTACCATGACTTTGTCAACTGTAAAAGAAGACCAAACGGCATAGGACTGTCATTTTGATTATCAGTGGTATACACAGAAGTTCATATCTTTCCCTGTTCATAGGTAAAGGCAAATGAACTAATGTTTTTTGCAGTCATGGAGCACAGAGACCTAACAAATCCTTGTACCTCACATACTCAATAACCTCTTCCCACAACAGTCATTTTAAAGGGCTGGCTGCATGCCTTTAGTAGGCCTTCGAGCTTTGTTCTAATTGCATGATAGTTAATTGACTATTCCAGAGAATGCATAATTCATGGTCATCATCATCAATATTTATTGAAGTTTTCCCTCTGGACTTTCAAGGGTATAATGATGTATTCTCCTAGAACATAAGAGAAAGAAAATTCATTTTATTTTTTCCTTGCATCTTATACACAATTATATCTAAATTCCCTCTACTACTGCCAATATTATAAACCTTTTAGAATAGACATAGGAAAACTATATGGGGGGGGGGAATGTCTTCATCATGTAATGAGAGAGAGAGTGGCAAAAATCCCGCCACTGCAAGAGTTCTCCTTTTGCTGGACTATATTCCTACTGGGCTCAAAGGCTACTGGGCAAACAGAACCATGCAGAAAATCTCTAGGACTTTGAAATAACTCAACTCTATATTCTAAAATGCAGAGATAACTTGTTTTATCTATTAATTGCTCTAAAGAAGTTTACAGGCCGGGCGCGGTGGCTCACGCCTGTAATTCCAGCACTTTGGGAGGCCGAGGCGGGTGGATCAGGAAGTCAGGAAATCGAGACCATCCTGGCTAACACGGTGAAACCCCGTCTCTACTAAAAATACAAAAAATTAGCCGGGCGAGGTGGCGGGCGCCTGTAGTTCCAGTTACTCGGGAGGCTGAGGCAGGAGAATGGCGTGAACCCGGGAGGCGGAGCTTGCAGTGAGCTGAGATCCGGCCACTGCACTCCAGCCTGGGCGACAGAGCGAGACTCCGTCTCAAAAAAAAAAAAAAAAAGAAGAAGTTTATAGGTGCTTTGAAGAGACCACATAGTTAAGAAGGGGTCTCTAGAGGTCACCAAATTATTCTTAAAAATAAGAAGAATACACCTGTGTTTACATACTTACAAATAAGGACTGTAATTCTTAAGTTAAGATTGATAAATTAGTCAAACATCTCTGGCAACTGTTAACAATCTGTTGTGTGTTTAATCATCTTCAAGGAAAAGTGTCCACACAAAGACTGTAAACTTCTCAAATGACTAACAGGAAATGGTCAGTAGTGAAAATGAGTGACATGGGCTGACTAACAATAGCAAGCCCACTGATAAAGACAGCCATACACAGCATCAGCTGATTGTCATGTGGGAAAGCAACCCAGATTTTCACTTTTAAAGTTTAACAATTAATTACTTTTTTAATGTTATGAGACAATATAAATGTATACCTAACTCTGAAATCAGCCTGGGCTCCCAGTTAAAACCAATAATCTACAGATGGTATAAAATCAGATCTAGCATTTCTTTTCAAATCTTTCTCAAATAGAAGTCACCCTTGACATTTTCTCTTTATATTGGAAATCGGTCTTCACCTGCTTATACAAAGGAAAACTTATTTCACCTATTCTGGAGCCTTCTCTCAAAGCTACTGGCTAAGTGGATACTAATCAGTCTATCAGCCACAGAAATATGTAACTGAGGAAGAATCTTAAAGCAGAATATCAAGAAGGCAATATAGAATGATAGAAAAAATGTAAGTTTTGAGTCAAGTAGATCTGTGTTTAATTCCCAGACTTAAACGAAGTTCCTATGTTATCTCTCTGATAACATATTATATTATCATTCATAGTTTGAGCCTGGTACTGCCTATGAGGATGAAGTGAAGAAAAGCATATGTAAAATCCCTAGCACAAGCATAATTTATAGACCTTTCTGAAAAACTATATTCCTCCTAGGAATGCTAAGTGTCAATCTTAGAAATGGAGACAGTCTGCCGTTAGCCTTCCTATAAGATGCCCATATTAGTTGGGATTGTGTTTGACTATGAATTATTTTTAAAATAAAATAACATTACTTAGAGAGGACAGGTATAAAGGAGGCAATTTGGGATGATTATGCCAGCTCCATTCCATGATCTCTTCAGGAACCTAGTTCTTTCCAGCCACCATTCTGCCATAGCTGGAGTAGGACGCTTGTCCCCACAGTGCAAGATGGTAGCATCTGCATTCCAGGGAGCAGGATAGAGAAGCAGCCAAAGAGAGGAAGGGCCACGGTGTACATCAGCTGTCCTAACAAAAGCTGTCATAGGATAGTTGGCTTCTATCATATTTGTCATAACGTAAGACACGTGGCATCATTTTGCTGCAAGGGAGACTGGGCTATGTAGTGGCACTGGATGATAGACTAAAATTTTTGTTAAAATGGAGAAAGGGAAGGTCGATTATTGGGAGAAAACTTACAGTTGAAACCAAGGGCTAACCTGATTAGGTCTGCCAAGCTTAACCTGCCTTGCTTGTTTTTAGTTACTTGCTTTTAGTTGATTTTAAAATCTATGTAGCTAAAAGTCATGTGGCTAAGCGATACATAACTGAACTTGCACTAGCTTCCCCACAGATAACATCTCTGACATATAGGTCACCATGGTGATGGTTACTCAAGTTGTTTTTCAGGAACTTAGAGTCAGCTCTAGTCCAGTTCAAGTCATTTGCAACCACTGACCCTGCTTGAATGTTCAATAGGTACACTTTTGATGTTAGAGGGTCAGAATGTCCACCTTCAGATCATGCTAACACCACCACCGTGTGAACATGCATCCTATGAAGAGCCATGAAGCTTGACATGCTTGCATATGTCACTGATAACCTCACTTTTCCTTACTCCCAACCATTTTTCCTCATACTTCGGACCACCTCACTCCTCTTTCTCATAAATATCCCTAAAACCCCATCTTTAGGGAAGCAGATTTGAGACCTGTTCTCCCACCTCCTTGCTTGACTGCTTCATGAATAAACTCTTTCTCTGCTGTAAAACTTACCATCTCAGGGATTGGCATTCCACATTACAGGCAGAAAGGACCTGGTTTGGCATCACAGTCTGTGTCTCAGAGGCCTTTTTATCTAAGGACAGCAGAGCGGGTAACTTGACATATGTCCATTCTTATCCTACTGATTGTCCCCACTAAAAACTAAAACAGCTGCTTACTCTACCCTTCTGTTCTACTTTCATTAATTCTTTGTGGGGTTATAACTGGAGGGGCTCACTGGGGATAGATGCCCATGTTTAAATGCTTGCTTGATTTTCATTGTCCACCTTTTGCTGTTTCTGTGGGTGCCTGGTTACTTCCAGCAGCAAATTAAAATATATAATCAATGGAAAAAAGACTTTTGGATTTCTTTTAAAAAATTAATTTCTGAAACAGCATTGCTAGTTTCCTCAGTTTTAATGTGCTCTAAAATTGTCAGTGTTAAGTGGAAAGGAAATAGAGACAAGCCCTTCTCAGAAGAAGGAGTACTGAATGCTTTTCTTCACATAATTAACTATTACTTCTCAATAACAGACTTTTAGGTTTAGAAGCAAAGTATCTTACACACAATAGGACTTTAATACATGTGTGAAGACTCAATGGAAAGAGGGAAAGAGAAAAGGGAAGGAAAGGAAGAAAGAGAGGAAGAAAAAAGGACAGATGACAAACAGAAGGGAGGACAGGAAACAAGGTCTCTCGCCACACAATTAACTCATCACCAACACCTCAAAAACCCTTCCAGGAGACAGAAAGCTCTGCTCCATCATGAAAAAAGAATCCTATGGCTACTTATTGATGAGCTGTTCCTCAGATGGAGCTAAAATCTATGTCTATATAATTTCCACTCACTGGTTCCATTCTGCCCTTTCCAGAAACAGAGCTTTAGTTTCCATGTCAGAGTATATTCATTTTAGGCAAGTGCTTTCTGACTAGTATAAGGATCAATTCCTTGATATGAATCTGGCATTCAAGTCGCGGTATTGTTTGTGCATTTTACAAACACAGACAATAATGTGTACATAAGTTGCTAAGTTAGGTTCAAAGAATGAAAATGGGTCATAGGAAAGCTCCCCACCTCCTCAGAACTCTGTCACATTCAGGAAGACAGAAAGAAAGAAAGACAGAAAGAGAGAGAGAGAGAAAAAGAAAGAAAGAAAGAAAGAAAGAAAGAAAGAAAGAAAGAAAGAAAGAAAGAAAGAAAGAAAGAAAGAAAGAGAAAGAAAGGAAGAAAGAGAAAGAAAGGAAGAAAGAAAGCGAGAAAGAAAGAAAGAAAGAAAGAAAGAAAGAAAGAAAGAAAGAGAAAGAAAGAGAGAGAGAGAGGGAGGGAGGGAAAGAAAGAGAGAGAGAGAGAGAGAGAAAGAAAGAAAGAAAGAAAGAAAGAAAGAAAGAAAGAAAGAAGAAAAAGAAAGAAAGAAAGAAAGAAAAAAAGAAAGAAAGAAAGAAAGAGAGAGAGAAAGATGTTAGCATATGCAAAGATCCAAAAAAGAAAGCAAGTAAAAATAACTCGACTTTGGTTAAGGGGCTGATAAAGTTAAGATACTTCACTGAAACATACAGGTCTTAATCACTGTTCTCCAAACCTCTCATGACTGCAGAATTAGGTCAGAGATTTCCATCATGCAATGCACTCCAATTGTCCGTGCAGGATTAAAAAAAAATGTATTTGGAGAAACTAGTCCAGGAAAAGATATGAGTGTAATAGACACTAAGGCATTTGTTTTAACAACAACAACAAAAAGCAGACATCGTGAAACTATGCTTTATTTATGCACAGATTGCTAAGAGTAAATCACACTGAAAGTGAGCAACATACTGTGATGACCAGAGCTTTACTGCTCTATTATGGTGAGATATTAAAACAGAGTTGCTATAATACATTTTGACAAATCAGCTAAGGCTGATTTGAAGTTACCCTAATTTGAAGGTACCATATACTTTTCTAATTTAGATAATCAAAGTGGACCCCAAAATAATAAACTTAGTTTTAAAATCTCTTACCTATAATATTTAGAATTTATAAAATTATTTTATTATTTTTTCTAGATTTGCTAAATATGCATTCCTTTTAGGAAGTACTCTCCATGCATGTGAATTTTCATTGTAAATAAACTTTGTAGGGCAACACATTTTTTTGATGTAAATTGATTGTGGGAAAAGAAAATAATGTGTGCCTACCACCACAATCAGAAAGAACAAAATCATCACCAATGATTTTATATAGACAAACTTCAAGCCATCAAAAGAAACCATTATGTGTCTGCTGCTAAATTCAAGGTTTACAAGGAGCAAAATTTTGCCTCTTCTCACTTTTAATGTCTTAGGAAAACAGAGCTCTCTACAAGTTTGGGTGGAGATAGCTGTCATTCACTCATTTTTTTTTCAAAGGATATACAAAATCTGAATATTATGAAAAATAGCATATTAACACAAGATACTCTAACTTTAAAGATGCTATCATATAGTTGAATTTAGAGAATCATCAGAAAGGAATTTCCTCTTTCTCCCAATATATACCTACTTCTTTTTCTATTAATCTGTACTTCTGACAACTACCTGTCTGTATGCAATACATAAACACATACACGGTCATCCACAACAGTTGTAAACACACATGCATATATAGCCATGCAATTGAAGTTTTTTTCTCAGCGATCCATACACAAAGTAATGTAGTAAATATACTGTAAACATAATCCTTCTTCTCTTTTTCATGATTGTAACTGACGCTAACTTTCCAAACTCCATATTTAAAAATCGTTAAATATGAGTAGAATAAACTCAGAATATGATCCCCATTTCGAAGTGGAGGGCTAAATAGGATTGACCCAATGTATTTAATACAGTCACTATTGCTTGAAAAATATACTTTTAAAAACAAATCCATGCAAGAAAAATGGTAGATCTTTGTGTTATAGCTAATTATAGAAACTATTTTTCCAGCACAACTGTTCACCTTCTCCGAATTAATCTGATTTGAGATGCCCTTGAGAAATTCAGATTGATTCACTCTCATAAAATTTTGGGGTAATATATCATCAGTTGTTTTGATTTTGCTCAGTTGGCATGCAATAAAGCATTGATTTCAACTTACTTCTCAATAAAATTAAAAAGTCGGTCAGGCATCACTTTGTTTTCATTTGAACTATGCTGCTACCTGGTTTTAATTGTTAGAATACCTTACTGTTCAGTAGTGATGTGTGTATTTGTGGCTCCTGTCCATCCAGGAGATCACTCTGAAGGACCCTCTTTTACTGACAGCACACTTTGCTCTGCAAAACATAATCTGTTTTCTGTGCCAAAAGATCTATTTGAAACAGAGCCAGTGTCTCATTCCAGGAAGAGGAAAGGATATCAAGAGTTTCCATGGCAATCAGTTGATGGAACTAAATTAAGCAGGAAACCTCTTCAGAATGCAAAGTAGTCTTGCAAAACAGAGTGGTTTGAAATGTCCAGGAAGTGTGTCACAGCACAACGAAAGAAATGGAGATATGAATACCTCCATAATGTAAACTCCCTAACTGTAAAATAAACAATTAAATGCTAGCTTTTGTCCTACAAAAATAAACTCTCAAACAACTGTCATTTCTAATGAAATCTTTTGTTCCCGTTAGTTTTAGTTTTTTTAGTTCTTATCTCTTATGATCAACATCATGTAAGAATATTACTACAACTGTTTATGTAGGTAGGAAAAATACCTTTTTATGTTACTGCTGTTAAATTTAGTTTGTATGAAATTGTGCAAACTTCATAAGCTACTTATTTACCAGTAAAATCAGAAGGAACAACCAAAATTTATTTTAGTGAAAAAAAAAATGAAGAAATAGATTCCTTAGTTTAGAGAAAGGAATTGAACTTTTTAAAATGGGATTCTTCATGGTAATTTGGATTTTTGATAGTTTTAAAAATATCATTCTACTTCCTGGAGTGGAATTAGAAGTAATGAGTCTTGAAATTCCAGGAAATAGAAGAATTAGAATGAACCAGAGGTTCCCTACCTTCTGGTCAATTGCCAAATCGTTATAATAGTTTGCTTGGAAATGTGGTTTCAACCTGTATCAGTAACTACTTATTTCCAGAAGTTCTTCAGACCACCTAAATGTTTCCAAATGCTTTCTTTTCCTCTTTAAGAAAAGAGTTATTAGAGCAAACATTTCTAAAGCAGATGGATTCACAGTAAAAAATATTTAAACAATTCCTAAAAACCTATTAACCACTGGTTATCCCAGCTTTTTAAGTTAAATCACTGTAACTGCTTGAAGTAAAATTATAAGGTCTCTTTTGAAAATGAACACATAAGAATCTTAAAAGAATCTTAAGATTCTTCCTCTTTTAAAAGGAAGGTCTTATGAATTTTAATTTCAAATATTCTGGCCTCAATTTCAATGTGAACTTTAAAGTGTCATCTAAATGCTTACTGTGTGTAATATAAACATTAAGGGTACATTTTGATGTCAACTGCCTGATAAAACTCACCTGGCATCATTGTGCTAAGCTTTTCTCAAATTTTCTGGACCAGAAACATAGTCCAAACATAGCACATCATCATATCACACAGACACACACACACACACTCACACACTATCATACACACAGCAAGAACACAGTACAGCACCAGCATACAGTAAGTGCTATAGGTATACCCACCTTAGAATGTTATTGAATATTAGACTCTCCTGGTCAATAGCCATCAAGTCCTATAACCACCACCGTCTTTCCAAGATATTTTCCCCAATTCCATTTCACTCCCTAAAAGACTAGTCTCACTGGAGACAAAACATGGCAAGAACTCTTCACACAATCTCTTAAAAATCTACTTTATTTCACATTGCACGCCTGTTATCAAAACATCTCAGGTATCCCATAAATACATATACTTACTATGTGCTCAAAAGTTTTTTTAAATCTACTTTAACTTGGATAAGTTAAGTATATTTCTGTACATTAGGTAGAAAAAATCAGGTGGTTTTCTTAGTTTGGGTTAGCAGACTCTGAGACAATAATCCAAATGCAAATGGTTTATCTGGGCAGTGATCCCAGGAAGAACAGTGAAAGAATAAGGAAGTACAACAAAGAAGGAAGAAAGTGAATATAGCTAATATTTATATTGTTAATCAGCAAATCACCACTATGGGAATGTAGGCTCAGTCTCACTGAGATGCTCTAAGAAGCTGTACAGAACATTCTTCAGTACTGTACCAGCAATGGCAAGAAAGCTAGAGTGTTTATCCACCAGATCTCATCCCTCACTGGTTGAGGGTCACTCCTAAGGTTTTGATTTTCCCAGATTCCTGGTCTGCACTTCTTGGACCTACCACATTTCCATGATCAGAGAATGCTCTCCAACAGAGACACAGGAAGTTTCATTTATTCTTAAAAGTTGAGTGGCTCAGGCTCACAGATATTAATGATCCAAGTATTTTCTGGTGTTTAGAGCTAGCCATAGTGTGGTATCTAGGAATGTCTAGCCAAGCTGACCAAGCCTCCTTCTAGCAATACTCCATTACGAGTACCATTTATTACCTGGTTGCCAGGGACAACCACATTTTGCCTGTAATGATGAACAGAGGTCCTCCTGACCCAAATATCTGAGTGTATTTGAAAGGAGTTCTTTAATTTAAAGTCATATATAAAGGCAACAAAAAGCAGGAGTTGCAATATAGTTTGAGAGCTGGATAATTTTTCTTGTATTGTTTACTTAGACACAAATATGTATATAAAAAATTAAGATTAGTGGAGTCATGATATTAACTTTTAAACTCTTCACAGAGAAGCAGTGAAACTGGTTTGACTGAGATAATGCTCTCACTCTGATTCTTTCTGATGTTTCTTGGTTCTTGCTTTCTAATTCCGTCTTCACCTAAACCGGTACATTCTATGATGTTCATGTTCCTCCATGAGACCACATCAGAATGATCACTTCCTTGATGCAAGGCTCTCAATTATGACTCCAGAGAAATCCAGAAAAATCTGTTCCCATCGGTTACTGCTGAAAAAAGTACAAGATCTTGCTCAGCAGCATTCCTAAAGAGAGTGCTTTCTTTTGCTCACATTTTTTCAAAATGCCTGCTGTCTGTTTTACCTTAAAAATAGTAATTCTTAATTCATATAGCATTGCAATTCATAACTGTGTTTTTCCAAAATATCCCAAGATGTATCAGTGAGAAAAATTATTTTCTATTTGGGCTTTCTCTGGGAAAGGGACATTTCTAACATTTTACTTCCATGTGCAAAAGTCTTCAAATTCTGGGATATTTCCTATGAATCTTTAATCTGATCTACCTAATAATGCCCTTTGAGTTGACTGTCTGAGGTTTTACGGTTTAACAACTTCATGCTCACTGATATATAGGTTAGGCTAGCATCAAAGGAAATAGGTTAAAGAAATAGTTTCACTTATTTTGGTCCACCTAAAACCAGGACTTGAACTTTGCCAAAAACTAAATATCTAAGTATAGCACGTTAGAAAGCAGCACATAGTATACAAGAACAGTAGGGAGGGCACGAAGCTCAGGTCTGTGGCTTAATAGTGACTGACCACAGGCACACTGGTAACTTCTCTTAACTGTCCTGCCTCATCTGACAAGCAGGGTAAATGTCATCTATGTTACAAAGTGGGTGGTGGTTCTAAATTAGAGAGCCTAGACAAAGTGTCCCTGACTGCTGCGTATCATAGGCTCTCAGAAAACATTAACTAACTGCCTTTCTCCTTCCTCCAAAGTTTCAGTTGAGAAAAGTATAAGCTCAAGGAATAGAAGATGAATGTTCAGTAGAATAGGAATGGAATCTAATGCTTTTTCATGCTGTGGTAAATCACTGAAAATGTGTCTTCATGTCACACTCTGTTTGCAGAGCAGTGTCCATTTCCCCTTCTAAATATCATTCATCATTGCATCCTTTCTCGTCTCCAAATAAATGAATCTTAAATCTCTCGTTAAATAGTTATGAGGCATGTGACTGACACAAACCATAAATCTAGATAAAGATTTAAAGGATATGCTAACCAGGCTTGAGATTACTAGAAGAGAGAATAAGGAAAATTGCAAATGAACTGTTCTGAAATAAAATGACTACCATGCGTTACAATTAGAAAATCTAGGGGAAAACGACAAGTTGAGCTTTGTCTTCTTACCAGAAACTGCACTGCTTTCTTTCCATGTTTCTACTACCACTTTTGCCACATGTGGTGAGAAACACAAAATAGCACGTTAGAAAAGTGAATACTGTCAGATAGAAAGCGGGCCTCACTCTTTTCTGGGAATTACATTCCGGGGTTTGAATGACTGATTACCTTTAAGCATGAACAACTCCATCAACTCATCTCTGTACTCAGCCCAGCTGGGTCTTGGCAATAATTCAATTTGGGAAGGATCTTCCAGGAAACCATGCTAATATTTTTAGTTTTTAGAAGAAAAAAAATCATACACTGTAGGTAATTGATTTGGGGTTTGGCAATGTAGTTGTAGGGGAAAGGGATTCAAGTGAGGACTATCATTTTTTTTCCTTCATGGAAGGCAAAGGATTGGGGAGATTAAGGAACTTGATTAAAGTCACAAAGCTACAAAGAGGCAAAACCATGGTTTTGGCGAGACCTGGCTGGTTTCAAGAAGAGTAGTTTAAGTGTTTTGAGAGCCTATTATGTACCAGTCACTATGTTCAGAAATTTATATACAGTACCTAGACCCCTCACAACAGGTATGCATGGTAGGCATTGTTACCCACCATTTATAATTTAAAAAGCTGTGACCTACCCATTGTCTCCAAACTAGTTACACTGCAAGCCTACATTTGAATTCAAATTGTTGGATGCAAAATCCTACATTTTCTTTTACTATACTATATTGCTTCCTAAGAACTACAAGTATTATATCCTAGAAATGTTAGCAGATCAGTAATGTTTATTATCTGGTTCTTCAACGCTTCAATATTTCAATTGATTGTGTTGATGTTTCCATCTTGAATTTATTCTGAGCCCCTCCTTGTAGAAAGGGTAATTCATGATTATCACTAGATAATGATAGAAGCCCTGTCTGTATACCAAAATAACATAAAGTAATGAAGAAATAAAACTGTAGTTATTGAGCTCCTGTTCTAGTTTTTACCAATGAATGATGAAAGTGACACAATCCATGCAAATGCAATCTTCAGCAGTATACTGTGGATGCAGATAATAGCTTACAGAAAAGAATAGCCAATCTGAGACCGTAGACAGAGAAATAGACACACAAAATCAATGCAGAATGATAGTAAATAAAATACATTCAGATTTAAACTTCAAATTTTATTACTCAGCTCTGTGGCCTACTACTGCCAAGAAGCTTATTTTGAAAAAGTGTGACATATTAAGACTACAACATTAAAAGAACATGCAACATAGACAAAATGTTCACAATTTAATGACATGCAATAGTAGTTAGTGGCATGGTTAATTTCAAAGTAATGGATCAATACTTTGGTTGCTATCAAATCCTGAATCTGGAGTATAAAGACCTGAACTATCTACGAAAATCAATAATCTTCCAGAGACAGTTTAACTAGAACGCTATTGCTAATATTAAAAGTAGAAAATAAGTGTTAGTAGCAGTGGCACATGGTTTATCACCACATCGTAGGACTGGAATGAGGTTAATGATATGTAGTCAAAATATTACATTTGTATAGAACTATTTTATTATCAAAAATACATATCAAAACAATTGTTTCTTGGAAAGCATTATATTAACAAATTTGGGTTCTAAAGACTTAAACTTACTAGGCAACTTTTCCTCCATTGTGTATTTTATCAGTCTCTTTTCTCTAAAATTTTGGCCATTAACTGAATTATTAAATTATCCTTTTCTAAGATTATACTAATACATCTTTGAATGAAATATTTTAATATACATTTTAGAATAAGAACAATGTTTATGCTATGGGTATACTTTCTGCTAATCTAAGGGGACACTTGATCAAGTTAAGAAGGATTTGGAATTCACTTCATGCAACTCTGTATTTTATATATTGGGGCTCAGATTTAAATATCATTCTTTCTCCTATTTCTCAGAAGCTGAAACTCCCTCTAGAAGACAAAATAAACTAATGTTTAGCAATATATTCTCATGCTTTCTGTTACATAGTGTATAATAAAAGTGTAAGTGTGTAAACATAGAGCCATATCCAGAAGTCTGAATTAATGTCTTCTCCACTATGAGTAAATCAACCTACTACACTAAGAGCTGAGAGCCACACTCTTCTCTTGGTAAGCTTAAGTTAGTTCCTCATGTTTTCTATAATGTTTCAAAATTTCAAAAGGATTTTTCCATAGTTTATATTTTTAAAATATCATCTTTTCCTCAAAACAATTTAATGACGTAAGGATTATTTTCTCTGTTTTACAGACAAAGAAATTGAGAACCCCACAATTTATATGCCTTGCCCCGATTCTTACAGCTACTTATGTGTCTGGGCCCAATTATCACAGTGGATTAAACTTTCAGTCATGATCTTCCTTTCAGTCACCCTCTTTATTTCTCCAATACTATTTGGTAGGAGGAACTCCCAACATAGGTTGAAAAAGCAAATGGACTAGTTGCAGGCTCCACTTACGGCTAATACTCACATTTTAGACAACAGGAAAACCACAGAAAAACCATTGCTTACAGTTTACCATTCACAATAGTCTAATAATATTAACATAACAAATCTGGTACAAAATCTTAAAGAAAAACTCAAAATAATTTTTTATTCCCCAAAACGTGTGTAGCTCCACTAGATAACAGTTCCAATTAGAACTTGACAAAAGTAGAATTGAAAAGCAGACAGATTCCTACAAGGAACACTGGGACACAGTGCTTTAGAGCTGTGTAGGATGTTAAAAGTTGTAGTCATCTTGCTGATCATTAAGTATTTGCTGCCTTTCACATAAGCATATTATTTCAAATTTACTTTTTATGATTAACATGCAACATAGAATAAGGATTACACATTCAGATTTTAAGCTTTGTACAATTTACTTAACTTCTCTAAGACACAACTCAAATGTGCTCTTTATAAAGTTGGAATATGGAGGGCGTTGTTGTGCGTGTGAAAAACCCCAAAACAAAAACCTATAGGCAATATCCCAAAGCATAACAAAATGTGAGCAAATCGAATCCAACAATGTGTAAGTACCGCATGACTAGATAAGGCTTATCCTAGGAAAAAAAAAAAAAAAGTTTAGTTTAATATTCAAAAATCAGTCAAAGGTATTCATGATATTAATAGATCTTGAAAGAAAAATTACAAAAGCATTCAACAAAATCCAACATTCATTTCTAATTTAAAACAAAAAATAAAAACCTTTCAGTAAACTAAGAATAAAAGAGAATTCTTCAGCCAGATAAAGGACACCTATAAAATCACAAAGCTTACATCATTCTTTTTTTTTTTTTTTTTGTAAATTATTTTATTTCTTCCTCGATGATTTAGAGGGACTATCTTCAAACCAGTACAAATATTTCATACATAATACCTGGCCATTTTCTAACCAATTGAGTAATTTGTTGCACAATAAGCTACCTCACGTCTTTCAGCAAGAAATACATTACATTTGAATAGTAAAGACATTACATAATGAATTAGGACACAATTAAAATTTGCTTTAAATATTGCTCTGGGGGAGAGGACACCACACTTCTACTCAGTGCAGAGAAATGTTTTCACAGTCCAGAGGTCTTTTCTTTTTTTAAAACCTAATATGCCATGAATTCACAGGGAATAGGTTCCAGCAGCTCAGGCTCCTTCCCACTGATTCCCACAAAGTGTGCTTTTCTGGGCGGAGCAGGCTGAAGCTTCAGTTGAACCCAGGAACCTTTCTCTTTGGCTTCTTTCTTTTTCTGATCATTTTCCCTCACACGTTTCAGGAAGCTATCTTAGCTCTTATAGAGTGCTTAATGTGCTCAATACACACATTAATTCTCTTGGCAAGAATCTTGCCCTTAACTTGTTTGTTCACAACAATGCCAACAGCATGCTGGGGAACACTGTACACTCTCCCAGTCTAGCCATGGTAACGCTTGTGGGGCATTCCATTCCTTTGAAGTCTACAATATCACTTTTCTTACAGATCTGCATATATGTGGCCAAAGGAACAACTCCGTGTTTTCTAAAAGGCCAGAAAACATGTATCGGGTGCCTCTCCTCTTTCCCTTTGTGTTTGTCATTTTGGCAAATTACTGAAAGATGGCAGTTCCAGCCGAAATCTCTTACATCATTCTTAATGGTGAAAGACTAAATATTATTTTACCCCTACATCAGGAATAAGACAAGAATGCTCATTCGCACCAATTCTATTAAACACTGTCTAAGAGGTTCCAGCCAGTGAAATAAGGCAAAAATAAAATCTCTCCAGATTGAAGTAGAGCTATTACTATTCACCATTACCATCATCGTCTACGTGGAAAAAGAAGCCCAATGTAATTGACAAGTCAATATCTACCTCCACACATAAAAATTAACACAAAATGGAACATTTGTGGAAAACCCAAAATCTTAACACTTTCAGAGAAAAAACGAGGAAGAAAACCTGTGATTATGGGGTAGGCAAGTATTTCTCAGACAAAACATAAAAACTATGCACTGTAAAAATTAAAAATTAATCAACTGAATTTTATAAAACTTTAAATTTTCAGTCTTCAAAGACACTGAACAGCATGAAAAGACAAGCCACAGACTGGGAGAAAATATTTGCCATCACATATCTGATAAAGGACTTGTATCAAAAACATCTGAAGAACTCTGAAAACTCAGTAAGAAACAGCCCACTTAAAAAAAGATGAGCAAAAATTTTGAACAGAAACTTCACTAAAGAAGATATATGGATGGCAAATAAAGACTTGAAAATATATTCAACATCATTAATCATTAGGGAAATGCAAAATTAAAGCCATGATATCATACTACATGTAATTATTAATATTTAAAATTATAAAGGCTCACCACACAAAGTGTCAATGAAGATGTGGAGGAATTAATATGCTTTTATATACCACTTATGGGAATATTAAATGGTACAACCACTTTGGGAAAATATGGCAGTTTCTTAAAAATTAAAGCTACACCAACAATATGATCTAGTTATTCTACTCCTAGGTATTTACCAAGAGAAATGAAAGCATACTTTCATACAAAGACTTGTACATTAATGTTCGTAGCAGCTTTGTTGGTAATATTTAAAAATTGAAATCAACTCAAATGCCCATGAACAGATGAATGGATGAATTAACTGTGGCATATCCATACTATGGAATACTACTCAGCAATATAAAGGAATGAACTGCTGATACACACAACATGGAGTGAATAAAGTCTGACCCCCAAAAAAAGAAAGAAAGAAAGATAATTCCAGAAAATGCAAACTAACCTATAGTGACAGAAAGCAGGTCAAACGTGGTGGTTCACGTCGGTAATCCCACCACTTTGGGAGGCCCAGCCGGGTGGATCACCTGAGGTCAGGAGTTCGACACCAGCCTGGACAACATGGCAAAACGCCTTGTCTACTAAAAATACAAAAATCAGTGGGTGTGGTGGCATGTGCTTGTAATCCTGGCTACTTGGGAGGCTGATGCAGGAGAATCGCTCGAACCCAGGAAGCAGAGATTGCAGTGAGCCAAGATCGCAGGAGCAAAATTCTGTCAGAAGAGGGGAGGGGAGGGGAGGAGAGGAGAGGAGAGGAGAGAAGAGAAAGGAAGCAGATCAGTGGTTACCCAGGAACAGGAGTGGGTGATAGGAAAGGATGATAAACAGGCATAAGGAAACTTTCAGGGGTGATAGAAACATCCACTATCTTGATCATGGTGAGGACTTCATGTGAATATACAAATCAAAATTTATTAAAATATATGCTTTAACCATTTATAGTTTATTATCTGTCAACTTCCCCAATAAAGTTGTTTTTAAAAAGGAAAAAATAATTAAAATAAATAAATAAATAAATATTTGTAATCTTCACATATGTATTATATATAAAGTCCTTAGTATAATCTTAAATATTGTAAGATCTCAATAAATTTTGAGTGGTGGACATGGTAGTATTAGAGTATGAGTCGTGGTTGAAATAATAGCAACAGTTAGGAAAGCTACTTTCTCTTGGGCCCCACCAGTGCTGGATATTGGTAGTTCCATCATCTGTCCTTTACCTGCTAGAACGTGAATTCATAGCTCCTTGTACAAGTCTACAATAATTCTGGTGGGGCCAGAGGTAACTACCTGGCCACTGTCTTTCAAACGTTCCCATTGCCACTAGAATCCTGAAGCCCTTCAGCTGATTATTCTCAGCAAATATACAAAATTAAATTTCAGTTAATGAATTACCACATGAAGAGAGTACCCCATGACAAGACAGGGAAATTTGGCTTATAAGAGTAATTCTTATCTCTTTGAGGATTAAATATTGTCTCTACATTATCCTATTTGCCAAAAAACTTTCAAAGTTGGTTAAATAGTACACTGTAAAAAACAAAATCATAGAAAACCAGAAGAAAATGTAGCTCAGTATTAACAACCTGATCTTGTGGTGGGGAAGGTCTTTCTAAACACTTTTTTAAATGGCCAAAATCACATAAGAAATTATTGACAAATTTGACTATGCTAAATTTAGCATTATGTGTTAAAATTGAAAGGGAATAATAAAATTTACATAAACACACATACACATAAAAACTTGATATTTTATGTTAATGGCTAGTGTATATTATATGTATATATATTAAATGTCAATGAATAAAATTAATTCAAGTTTAGTCAAAAAATAAAAATTAACTCCACATCATTTTCCTTATAAAATGGGTAAAATAAAAAGAGGTAAGCTGGGCACGGTGGCTCACGCCTGTAATCCCGGGCACTTTGGGAGGCCGAGGTAGGCGGATCACCTGGGGTCGGGAGTTTGAGACCAACATGGAGAAACCCTGTCTCTACTAAAAATACAAAAATTAGCCAGGTGTGGTGGTGCATGCCTCACAGCTACTCTGGAGGCTGAGGCAGGAGAATTTCTTCAACCCGGGAGGTGGAGGTTACAGTGAGCCGAGATCACACCATTGCACTCCAGCCTGGGCAACAAGAGCAAAACTCTGTCTCAAAAAAAAAAAAAAGTAATATTACCAATACTGTTTATAAGTAAGTTCACATATTGCAGATAAAAAATACATTAAATTATACCCTTCTGGCTTGCACAGCTTGGCTGTGGTGTGCACCTGGGGTGGAGACCTGACCCTGGCCTGGTCCGGCCTCATGGCGCCTGAATGCTTTGCCCACCACCTGTTCCCACCTCCTGCCCTGTGCCCATCCTTGGCTGAGCCCTGCTGGCCAGATGCCCAGTGTCTGTCTCGGAGTAGGAGCTGTACTTCCTCATCAGTCGGTGTCAGAGAGTGCTCTAGGTACCAGTGCTGGAGCTGAAGCAGCACCAGTTGCTGCTGAAGTGGTTGGACTGGGAGGACAACAAGCACAACAGTCTAAAAATTTGAGACATGATTATTAGACTGAATACAAAGAATTGGTCTTGTCCATTAAGCATGTGGCTCCTGATCATCTGCTGTGGGTCTGCCAGTGCTTCAATCTTATTTTGGATAAAGAAATTCCACTCCGTATTTCAAGAGTCACTTCTTTCCTTCGTGCAGGAAGGCAGTCTTTGTTACGTACAGCAAAACGTAGGTTAATGTGGAGACGTGCTCTGCTTTGTGTTAATAGCTGTAAGCATTGTGGAGGAAACGTGATAATATATGTACGTCATGCTGTGAACTATACAATTCTCTGCATTTAGCATAGAACATTGAATTTTGCTGTGTGTTTCATGGGTCCTTCTGCATTTAAAAAATTGATAAGGACACATTTGTTAGCTAAAAAGCTTGAATTTATTCTGAGATGTATTTGAGGTTTTATCAGTGTGAATTCTTAATCTTCCACTTTGTAGCTCACTCATAACTTCATTGAATGTAATTGTATGTGTCTGATAAACTCTTTAAATGCTAGGAGTATTTCATTTGATATTTACATTATGAAAAGTCCTTTGTTATAAAGGGAAGTGATTTTATAAATTTGGAAGCAGCTTGAAAACAAGCACCAAAAATGTCAAACTGCTTGGTTCTTTTCTTTACCAATTTAATTTTTTTTGCAAAGTTACGTGCTAGCAAAATGTTTGGAATTGCTATCCTTTTTCTGTTAGCTTGGTATAAATGACTTAAACTAAGTATACGCATGTGATATGATCCATGTGTACATCTGATTAAATTGTCAATGGGCAAAGATTGTTGGTTCTTTTGATCCTAAGCATACATTAAATTACATCCCATGATTATTTTTTGTTGCAAGCTATTGCTGATGTGATGCTACCTCTTAAATGCACCACCAATATAAAGCTTAACTGAGAAGGAACCACCCTCCCTCTTAGTTCCACGCCAGACTGGTTTGTCAGCTTTAGTTGTTTCTTAGTCCTCTATAGCAATGCCACACTGTGGCATCAGGAAACCGTTTATATTCTTTTTTCTTCTGTGTCCCTATTCACTTTGTAATTATTCTGTTCTAGGTGGTTATATGGTAGTTACTAGGGTAGCATGTTTTCCTTTGTTTTCTCTACTTGCATCAAGTTCAATGTCGTGGTTTTGTTATGAGCACTGCTTGCTACTGGCCGATCTTAGAAGAGACTTCAGCAAGCAGCTCCAGAGTAGGGGCATTAATTCTCTAGTTGTTTTGTACTAGTACCACAAGAGGATGCCTTGTAACTGCTCTTTGGTCATGACAGTGGTCATGAATCCATTCATGTAAAATGCAATATGCCTGTTGGTTGTTGGTTTGGGGCACTGAAGATTCCACAGAGGTTTAGTATAATGCTCTGTCTTCTTTCTTTTTGAGTGGTGAAGAAACTAAATTTCAAGCACAGCATGACTGCTCATAACCTGTGTTCTGCTGTTATCTGCTATAGAGGGGGGCAGATGCTGTTTTCTTAGTGCATTTGCTGGTAGGTCATGGAAGGATGGGACTTTTGAATTTGTGTTCAGACTCACAGATCCTACATATGGGCTCTTCTGTGGAGGATTATCTGTGATCCTAAAATAAAAGGAAAGGTACTTAATTTTAATTTGTCAATACTTCATAAAGAGACTAACGTCATGGCAGTATTGGCCAAATTAATTTTAAAACCGAAGAAGTCAAGAATGTTTATGTAAATTAAAGAAATTTAATTTTTCCTTATAAAAGTTTCCATTTTTAAAAAGTTGAATCAAACATAAGGCCTTTCATCTTTAATATTGTATGGCATAATGCTATGTTGAAAAATCAACACTTATTTGGCATTAAATGGGAAATAAATAAACAATTATTTAGTCTGGAGACTCTTTGAATATCTATAATCTGATTTGAAAATTCCACCTTGAGAAATTTACCCTAAGGAAATTCTCAGAGATATATATATAAAATATCAAATGCTAAAACGTTCATTTCAGTCTTATTTATGACAGCAAAAGATTTCAAAACAACATACTCAAAATTAGACTGAATAATGGCATTTTCATACAATAGAAGAACATATAGTCATAGAAAAATCTTACTAGAGAAGTGTATATTCATGTGAGAAATAGTTATACTATTATAAAATATACAGAATGATTCCAACTTTACAAAACTAACTACATATATATGCATGACAAATGCCAAAGAAAATGTTAAAGATGCTTATCTCTGGGCAATAGGATTATGGGTGTTTTGTTTCACAGTTTCAAAACTGAGTGTATGTGTGTGTGTATATATATATGTATATATAAAAAATATTATATATATAAAGATTTATATGTATATAAAGCTTTTTTTTAAAGTAACTAAATGGTGAATATAGAGAAGGAGGAGGAAGCATGAAGCATGGAGTCCAACAGTCATGTGGAAGAGAATAGTGAGAGAACTAGTGGGGTTAGCCAGTACATGGCAAGGGGAAGCTGTCCATCTTCAATCAGTTTTTCAATAATCAAGGATCCAACCGATTAACCTGTGATCTTCGAGGCTATTTAATTGAGATTGTGCAGTTGCCACACTGTGAACTTCTTTCAGTTTCTGGTCATTTTCAATGAAAAAGACAGGAAAGGGAAGTGGCTGACACAGCTGCTCTTCCCATGGGTAGTCACGTTAATTAGGGGCCAAGGAAGAAGAACAAGGGAAGTTTTCTGATTTTTCCTGAGGAAAAAAACTTACTGTCAGCAGCTTTCTTTCTAATCTCGTTCTTTTAGCAAACCCCTCCTTCTCTTTCTGTCTTCTTTGGGATGCTGAATATTAATGAAAAAAATTTTTTAATCCCTGCCCTAAAATTGAAATAATTTACCTGCAATGCAAATAACAGGTATTGGTTTTCACAAAAGCAATTGAAAACTGTACCTCAGACCAAATTCTCAAAAAATTATAATTCACCAGGCATTATAATGTTATAAGAAGAAACATTTAGAGTGGAAGAGAGCAAGAGATGATCCGATAGAACACAAGGTGTAGAGCAAATGCTCTCAGATTCCTAGAAGTGCAGAAAAAGCATTAGGTATTCTGAGCTTCTGCTACAAGGTGATCAATGTCTAATCTTGGAGGGAAAAGTCACTGGAAGCCTCATCCATGAGAAATCTTGGAATCTTTGGAAATTCTGCCAGCAGGCTGGTGTCCGCCCTTGGGCAGGGATAGAAGCTGTATGCTCATCTCTCTTCTTAACCAGAAAAGCCAGGAAAGCCAGGCAGCCACCTTTCCCTGTCTATTTAATGAATCAGGGTGCTTTTCTTCAGGAGATAAGTCACAACTGAAGACCAGAGTTCTAAAATGCCAGGGTGGCATTCTCCCTAACACTGCCTCAGAGCAAGATTCTGTCGTACATTGAAGAGAAAATGACTCTAGAGTTTGGTTGATTAAGACTTCTCTGCAGTCATATTTCAGTCATACTTCCTTTAGGAGACATGGAAGCCTTCATGATAATACTCTATTTACAATATAAATCTAATTATCCTTATTAGCTATTCTGTTTCTCTTGACAAATTAACATTTGATAGTCTTGATAATTCTATTTAGAGACTTTGTTACGGGAAAAACAACCCTCAACAAATGGCTAAATTTCCTAAGCTTACCTCAGATATAATTATTTGATATAAGTACAGATTGCTTTGATATTTCGGTAAATGGGATTAAAGTTTCTGGGATTCACTTTCTCATTAAAAAGAAAATAGCCGAGGGCAAGTGGGTTGAATCTAAGGCCCTTTACAATATTAAGTGCCCAAGAGATATACACCCCAAATCACTGAAAAGTTTCTTTAGAGTTTTCTTTGTGAGCCTCAGCTCTACAGCGAAAACGTATTCTGATCTAGAAAGGTCACACTGTTTTTATTATCTTGGACTACATCTCTAAGCAGGGCTAAAACAGAAAAAATTCTAATGCCACTTCCTGTCTCCCTGGGTTAACTCTGATACTTCGACAATGACCACAAAATAGATGTAGATTATAAAGCGCTAGCTAGTATAGGGCAGTAGATCCTGTTTCAGTTTGAAACAGCAAAATGCCACTAATCCAATTAAGAAAGTTCAGCTTCCCAGGTCACTGAAGGAAAATGTCTCTCAGGAGAGGTTTAGACATGATAGAATTAAGGCCTGCTTCCAATACAATGCTTTGTAGACCTCTCAGTCAGGAAAATAATTAGAGATCAGCAGAAATCCATAGATAAATATATGTATGAATATGTTTGCCAGAAATTTGATAGAGCATTGGTTTCTTCATCATCTTATGAACAAATGAAGACCATTTCCACATATGTATCTTTACTTTCATGGCTTTTCTGCCTAGAGTATCTCTACTCTCTTTACTTTTCTGGTGAAAACTATATGCCAAGGCCTAACCCAGGTCCCACCTCTTCTGTGAAACTTTTCCAAGTTGGGTGAAGATTATTTTCTTTATCTTCATCCTTGTGATAACCACCATACCATTGTTTAGCTCATAATTTGCTATCTGGTATTCATTCATTCATTCATTCATTCATCCAATCAACAAATATTTATCCAAACTTATTACATTGTACCAGGCACTGTATTCACTCCTGTGTGTACAATGGTGATCAAAACAGAAGTAACACTGCCTTAGTGAAGCTTAGATTTTGGTAAGTTCTAAGGAAGAAAAGTCCTAGGGAGCTGTGGAGGGAGAGACAAGGGACACATGCTTTAGTTGGGTGATCAGGTGCGGGACGTGGTAATGAACATCTGCCATTGGGGGTGCCCAACATCTTTTGAGTACCCTCCCTATGTCATAGTAGCTTTCTACATTGTGAAAACAGCCTTCCTAAGATTGAAACCAAAAACCTGACTCTATAGGGTAAATACGTGGTATGTATCCTTAGATTCCCTCCACTGCCTTCTTCCTTCTAAAGGTGCCACCCATTCTGAACAGTGCCAGCACTCTGCTGGGCTTGCAGGCTGGGTGGAGGCTGAGATGAAGCTCCGGGCCACATGGTCCACATCCCTCAGATGTTGAAGAAATCCACCCTAAGTTTCCCCTACATTTCCAGACCTAGAAGAAACGCCACAGTACCAGGAGTGGGATTCAACAGTGTCCTGAATTATACAAGTTGAAAGTCTGAGGGAACTGGCCCATGGTGAGGGCAATCTAGTAAAATAGGAAACATATATGGGAGAAAGCTCCACAGATAAATTTCTCCTCCTTTCTCCCTTCTAAAGATGACCCTGAATCAGTTCCTCTTTTTAACTGCTCTGGAGAAGTACGACAGACCAGTGGATACACATTCTGAACACAGGAACCAACACAGAAATGCATCATAGCACCTTTCTCTGCTAATTTTCTTTACCCTCACTGCTGGATTTGTACTTCTCAAAGAAAGTGTCAACATGTTAATCCTTGCCTCAGGCTCTGCTTTCTGGAGAACATGGTCTAAGAAATGTACATTTCCTAGACTCCTTTGCAGTTGTGGGAGGACAAATACCCAGGTTTCATTGGTCAGATGAATCTCACCTGAGATTTGAATGTAGACAGAAGCAATATGAATGAGTGGCTACTAGTGGGGACATCTTTTGGCTTGTGCCGTTGTGAGAACAGTATTGTGGAGCTTCTGGAATTCAGATCCAAGATCCACAAATGATCACTGCCAACCAGGGACAAAAGCAGCTGTTTTTTTTCTAGGGGTTCGAAATATTGCATACTTTACAGAACTGTTGAAAAGAAACTGTGCCAGCATATGTGAATGAGTTGCACAATCTCGGAAGTGTTACATAAATGCCTGTCTTTTTTTTTCTGTAAATTCAGGATATTGACATAGATTAGAGATGTCAAAACACCTAATATACTTGCCAACATTCTCTATGCTGGGTCCATGCCTACATAAGTAATCAATTATAGAATTCTTTTTTCCTAATCCATATGCAGACCTAGAATTCTCAAACAATATTCCACACAACCACTACCATTTCAACAGCATTAACACAAGAAAAAATACCTATTTAAAATCCCAGGTTTAGATGGTTTCTAAGATCTAGTCTATCTATAACACACTAATTCCAATACTATACTATACATGTGAGTAAGTTACAAATAATTCCACACTGTGTTATACCAAAAATTGGATATATATAATATATTTAGTATAACAGATGTTTAATTTAAGGAATGTGTCTGGTGGAGGATTATTTGTATACACTTTTAAATCAGCATGATGCTATTATTAACATGCCTGCTTTAGGAATATGATAGCCCAGATTATTTGACAAATTGAAAATCAATGTAATTTTTATGCATTCTAAACCATGTGTTTATTACTGTGATTTTATTTATTTTCAAGATGCTTACTGCTCTGTATGCCCACCTAACTTTTATTCTTTTCTTTCTTTCCTTCCTTACCATAACCATACTCATAATGATATCAAACACACACATGAATCCATACACACACACAGTTCTTCAAAGTTCTTAAGGTATAAAACAGAACCTACACTAAGGACAAATGTATAATGAAGTATTTCTTTTTATAAATGACATGACACGTATCCACAAAGGGAGAACATGGGCATAATTTATAGATAATGCTCTGTGCTGTATTCGAGATGATAAAATCCAGGAATAAATGTCACTCTAGTTGGACACCCTCAAAAATATCTAGAAATTTACAAATAACTCAAAATGCATAGTAGTCTGAAGTTGAAGATCTCTGATCTTCAGAAAATAACTAGTAAACCTCAACATTTAACTTCAGACCCAGTGGATGCAACCCATACACATCAGATTCACTCGCTTAGCCAGGATAGCAACTAATGAGAGAGGTTTTTCACTCACTTACACAGGAGGAAGGAAGGCTTTAGTTAGCAAGTTCACTTAAGCACTAGACCAAACAGAGACAAGCCATGGGCTGCTGCCCACTGACCTCAGAGGTTTCCCAAGACACTGAAGGCTTTAGGTATCTGTCCTCCCAAATGAGGCTCTACCTTAAGCAATTATTAGTATACTTCCACGTAAAAATAGTGTCCATGGGTGTCCTAGTATATATAACAAGGATATAGCTTTGGTCAAATACAGGTCAGTTACTGGTTACTTGTTAAGGTATTTTAGCTAAACTTATTGTGAATTAATATTTTTTAAAGATTAATCTCCACCATTATCTATTTCTTTTCATCTAATATGGATAATCAATAAGAGGTCAAGTAAAACATTTATTTTTCACTTAATTTCCTACTATCTACACATAGGAGGAGCAGGGAAAATGGGATTCTCCTCTTTCCCCTGATTCTTCTACAAGAAAAGGAATAAAGCAAGGGCAAAAGATAAAGTAGGGGAAAGGGAATTTTTTCACTTGCCTTCTTATAGCTTTTACCCTCTAACGTTCTACAAAACTAATTCACTCATTCCAGTAGACAACAGAATGAAAAATGTTCTTGCTATTGAGATAAAAAAAATATGGTCATAAAATTAATCTTGAAAACATACACTTACAGTTGTATTGATTAGCACAATCCAAGAACCAGAAATCCATTTGGCCTGGCCCCAAAAGTCAATGTCTGGAAAAACAATAATAATCTAAATTCTAATCTATGTTTTCTGGTGCAGTAAAGCATTTCTTAAGACTGTTTATGCCAATTACATTCAGATGCATCAACATTATGATATTATTAAAAGTGAGAGGAAGAAGACAAGTCAAATCTCATTATCACAAATAAGGTTTCATGTTTCCACGCTAGAGCAGTTAGCTTGTTCATTACACATAACTGTGATTTCAATGATAAGGTAAATTCCAGGACAGAGATAGAGAATCTTAATGGAAGCAGTGATGCCCCATTGAAATATTGTGTGTATTGAATCTGGACTATGGAAGTTGAGAAATATCAAGATTCATGATTAAAATATAGCAGAATATTTTGAATAACTAATAAATCATATGAAATATATACTAGTAGAAAACATAGACTCAAGCAAAATTACATTCTGTTTATGCACTGTAGTAAAAAGCAATAATAGAATAATGTTAGACAAAACCTATATCCCTGCAACAGTGAAAAGTTTCAGTGGACATGATTTTTTACAGTTACAGATATATTTTCATGCAGAGCCTTTTTGAGCAGTGCTGAAACAAAAACATTCAATGTCTCCAAAACTCTACCACCTTGACCTGATTCTGTAAGGCTCATTCAGTCTTGAGTGAATTTGTGCTGCCTAGATTTCCAGATAGAGTACATGAGTCTTGGCCTTAAACTCCATCTTTATGTAAGGCATATGTTAAAAGTCTCATATTATTGAACTGTATTATATTAGGATAATTTTTCAACTACAATAGAACTGTGCACATGATTCAAACAATTGAAGCATAAAATTATACAGTTAGGTATGCTGTGCAAAATAGACTATACATGTAAACAAAGAGGGGAAAGAAAATTTAGGAAGTGATGGTACCTGAGTTGGATCTTGAAGGAAAATGTCTTGCAAAGACAAACTCGGCCGCTTTGTTTAACTTCATTAATATAGATAACCAATCTAATATAAATAATGAATCAACATGATACAGAGAAAAAAAATCTATTGGGGTTTAACAAAGTATAAATTACCCACAGATCACCTGTGATTTCATAATAGCATGATATGTGCTATTAGCATGTAATGTTATTGTCTCCAGTAATCTTTATGCAATTAAGGGTATCCTTTTGCTAAATTTGCTTATAGAAGCATAATCCGGCCGGGCGCGGTGGCTCAAGCCTGTAATCCCAGCACTTTGGGAGGCCGAGACGGGAGGATCACGAGGTCAGGAGATCGAGACCATCCTGTCTAACACGGTGAAACACCGTCTCTACTAAAAAAATACAAAAAACTAGCCGGGCGAGGTGGCGGGCGCCTGTAGTCCCAGCTACTCAGGAGGCTGAGGCAGGAGAATGGCGTGAACCCAGGAGGCGGAGCTTGCAGTGAGCTGAGATCCGGCCACTGCACTCCAGCGCGGGCAACAGAGCAAGACTCCGTCTCAAAAAAAAAAAAAAAAAAAAAAAGAAGCATAATCCTCAAAGTGCCTATGTTTCCTATGTAACTTTTATGGAAACACATTCCCTAAACACCTTCGACAATCTCTACCTCTTTTATGAATTTGAGAAATCTTAAATTTAAGTCTTCTTGCTAATTCATCAGAACCACACATAGACTGTATTTCTGTTGTTTATAGAGTTTTACTCAATTGAATTTCATGATTACCTTAAAAACATTATAAACACATCCCTATGACTATTACTACATTTATACTTGTTAGAGGAAAGATGTAGATTATACACTTTATATGTACACTATAGTTATCCACTATATTATGCCAGTTTTTCTTTGTAATAAAGATGCAAAGAAAACATTTCTCTTGGGGTTCAGCCTAAAGGAAAGCTCTATTTCTGAACAAAAGGTTCTCTTTCATCATTATAATCACCATGAACTTACAGATGTTTTCCTTTTTGCTACTTAGAAATGAATTGAAGAAAGCCTAAATAGATAATAGACTAATATCTCAGTAAATGGCAGATGATCAAAACATTTTACCCCATCATATTATATTAGAGTGAGTTCAAATTCCATCCAGCTAAACTCTGCTAAGGGCACACACTCCAAACCACTAACTGCAGAAATGACCTCACTGAATATGGGAAAATCTCTTTTTCTTCCCCTGGTCCTTCAAGATATCCAGAATCTGCCTTGCTAGTAGCCACATTTATAAAATGTCTCGTTAGTTAATCTGACATAAACTCCTCACAAATCATCTATCATTGTAGGATGGTGTGGGACCATTAGTACTTTCTTATCAAACAATGTCAGAGAATACATATAATTCATTTTTAAAACTACAAAAGATAATCGTTCTTGGGTCATTTATAAGTTGTTATTATTATTATTATGTTAGCAACAAGATCTTGCTATGCTGTCCAGCATGGAGTGCAGTGGCTATTCACATGCATGATCATAACGTACGGCAGCCTTGAACTCCTGGCCTCAAGTGATCCTCCCACTTCAGCCTTCCTAGTAGTATATTAATTTTGAGGTATCTTTTCTATATAGTCTTTATATTTCTTGGCTTAAGTTTGTGAATCATTTTAATAAGCTAGTTATCTAAGAAGCCTAGTAGAAATGCTTTCTGGGCTGAGGATTCAGTGAGACCCATGGGAAAACAACATTTGGAGATGGAACTCACAGCTGGTTCCCACAGCCTCAATCCTCAAGTGAGGCTCTCAGAGTGACAAACCTAGACCAAGGACCTTGGCTAGGAGAAATGAAAAGACTTGATTTTGTGTGTGAAAAACAGCAACCTATGTGAGCTGTCCTCCAACTCAGCCTCTTGAAGACCTGTGACAATTTTTTCAAGAGTGGAGAGATATACTAAAAATGAATCAAGAAATGCACTCCATAACTAAAGGTACAGTAGAAAAACAAGAAAATGAGGTCACCCTGGTTTTTGACTCACTACTAAGATCAATGCATGTGATAAAAGGATATTTACCACAAATCTCTTTATGACCATGGTTTGAGCAGAGTCAACACAGTGATACAGAAAAGGTGACCTGAATGCAGTCAGCAGAGAGGGATGGCAATGAAAAATGATTAAGAGCAAAGTGTGAGTATATGCTGGGAACTGGAATCAGGGTCCCCTTAGCAGAAAAGATGATGGAGTCTAAAGTCAGAGAATGTGAACTTGCCATCATGTTATGACTCTATTCATCATTCATCAGTTGCACCCAAGGACTACTGGGTAATAATCTGTCAAAAAATAGGATTTTATAAGTTAAAAGTATAAGATACACCTAAGTGTTAGAGTTCAAGACACATATGACAAAGAAGTTCAAAAGAGCAGAGGGAACCAACATAGGAAAAAAAGAATATGGAGTGTTCACGGCACTTGAGACTTCTGCAGTTACTGAATTACAGGACGAATATATTGAAAAGATAGGATTGGTAAGAGAGGTTGGAGTCAGGTTAGGGTTTGAGAACCCTGAAGAATGGGCTAAGGCATTTAGATTTGTTACTAGAGGAATTTGGGATCTATTAAATATTCAAGAACAGGAGAGTACATCTACCATATTTGTTGTCTAAAAAGTAAGAACACTGATAGTTTGGTGGGTGGAGTCAAGGCTGATGGTAGGCAGGAGATACTGACTCCTCCAAGGAATGTCACTGGGGATGATAGTGAAAAAGCAGATTTGAAATATATGTGAGTTGATAGAAGCAAAAAGATATGGTGACTGATTAAAGTTAGAGGGCATCAGGAGATGCCAAAAAGTGGTCACTCCTTCAACATCTAAGATGATTTATTGAGAACCTTCCATGTGCCAGGGACTGTGCTTGTTGCCAAGGATAAAATGGCTGACCAAAACAAAGATGGCTTCTGTGGTTTTGGAAAACAGTGGCAAAAGTGAGAAATATATTTATTTATGTAATAATCATTCAAATGTTTGTATTTCCAGGGCAGGCAGGTAGATGGGGCTGGAGACCGAAAGTCTGCATTCATCAATGTCCACTTAATACTTTTATTCATGACTTAGTGAATTTTTCCAGGGAAATGAAAAAGAAAAGAGTTTAGAATGGAACCCCAGGGAAGAAGCAATAATTAAACAATATGTGAAGCAAAAAGAGGGAGTAATAAGACTGGGTAAAAGTTGTCAGAAAGACTAAAAGAGGGACATAAGCGTGATGTCATGGGAGCCAATGGCAGCAATTTCCACAGAGAAAATGGTTAATTGGGTTGAATTCATAGACTGATCAAGTACAATGTACTGTAAAAAGCCCATGCTTAGTCAAGTCATAGGTCAAAGGCAACTTTAACAAAAGAAGATTCTGTTCAGGATAGAGTCTGGAAAGCTATTGAGGAATGAAAAGAAGGAAAGTTCCAGAAACACTGTAAAACAAAGCAAAAAAAAAAAAAATCCAGTTTTATTTCTATATCTCTTAGTAACCCTTAATTTTTCCCCCTTAAAAATAGAGACTTAACCACCTTCTCTAAAAACTGAAGTTGCAAAGCCAAATTCAGTGGATGGTTGGACGCTTGATATGGGAGAGTTTACAATTTTTAAAACTAGCCAGAGATAATTTGAGGGGAAACAAATCTGATATAATTTGAGAGAATAATATTTTTTGTGTGTGCTTTCCTTGTAGAATCAGATTTGGTTTGCAAAAAGGTAAAAGTTACATATGTGGGTAGGATATCATCTTAAACACACAGCAGATTCCAAGAAAGTGTTCAGTGGTTAGGCAAATAGTTTTCCCTCAGTTCCGGTACTTTCCGCTGGACTTTCGCCTTCTGAGTTTGAACTTGCCTATTGGGAAAGCAAAGAATGCTGTAGAAACATGTGTCTGCAAGTGTATGCTTATTTCAAAACAGTATAAAAGAATTAAGTACGTAGGTTGCAGTGACTTTGTATAAAAAGTAGATGACCCTCACAAAGTGACAGGTTAACACAAATTTAAATAAATTAAAATTTTTAACAGCTTTATTGATGCATAACTGGTAATATAAAAAAGTACACATATTTAAAGTGTACAATTTGATAAGTTTAAACATATGCAAACACTCTTGTAACGATTACCACTATTAATTGCTGGACAGATCCAGCAATTCCCATAGTTTCCTTTTTGTTTTTGTTTGTTTGTTTGTTTTGAGACAGTCTCACTGTCACCCAGGCTGGAGTGCAGTGATGTGATCTCAGCTCAGTGCAGCCTCCACCTCCTAGGTTCAAGCTATTCTCCTGCCTCAGCCTCCTGAGTACCTGGGACTACAAGTGCATGCCACCATGCCCAGCTAACTTTTTTGTATTTTGGTAGAGATAGATTTGGCCAGGCTGGTCTCGAACTCCTGACCTAAGGTAATCTACCCACTTTGTCCTCCCAAACTTCTGGGATTGCAAGTGTGAGCCACCGCACCCAGCCCCCATAGTTTCTTTGTTTCTCATTGTTGTGTTTTTTGTTTATTTTTGTCATAAGAACACTTAAAATGAGATCTACTCTCTTAACAAATGTTGAAATACACCATACTGTATTGTTTACTATAAGTCCAATGTTGTACAGCAGATCTCTAGAACATATTTATCTAGCATAGCTGATGAATAACATAGCAGCTCCTGGCAAGCACTATTGCACTCACTACTTCTATGATGTTGACTATAAAGATCTGTCATACAAGTGGAATCATGCAGTATTTGACCTTTGGTACTGGCTTATTTTGCTTAGCATAATGTCCTCAGGTTCATCCACATTGTCCATAAATGGCAGGATTCTCTTCCTTTTTAAAGCTGAATAATATCACATTGTACATGTACAGCACATTTTCTGTATCCATTCATCTGTTGATGAACCCTTGGGTTGTTCCCACATCTTGCTATTGTGAATAATGCTGTAACAAATAAGGGAGTGCAGCGAGCTCTTCAAGAGCCTAATTTCAATTATTTTGGATGTACACCCAGAATAAGAAATAAAACTCTACTTCTTCAGCTGGCAAAGAACTTTTATAAAAATATATTTTTAGAACTGTGTTAAAGCTATATATTCTTGTTAATTAACATCCTAGTATAAGTTTATGCAAAATGACCGATTTCCTCCCTATTACCGCCAGGTAGGCAGGCACAAACACACACACACACACACACACACACACACACACACGAAAATTAAAAGGCCATACAGAACTCAGATGACCTCCAAGCTAATAATAAAGGATACAGCATACAATTGATCTGCATATTAATTACTTTTAAATTAATAACTTCTGGAAAATTTCACTCACATTCCAAAGAAATTCATTATTTAATGCAGAACACAGATGAGCTTGAGAGTGAAAATACATGGCATATAATGAGATATGTGCGTCAAATTCAACAAGACTGATTTTATTTTGAGCCACACATCTTTGCTCCATATTGACCCTTAGGTTTTATTTAATTCTCTTTAATCTATTAGCAAATCACACTAAATACTATTTTTATATTATCTTAGCCTAATTTTCAAAACAGTAATCATGATGATAAAACAGCAACAATTTCTCCTGTCTTGTAGGTTGCAGAAAACATGTAGTAGGTGTTTTATACATTTTCATCCTGTTTTATAGACAAACTGATACTTGGCGAGTTAATGCAATTTGTCCAAGGTCGCACAGTTAGTAATTGTAAAAGCATGGATTGAAAACTCAAGTATTAATCTGAAACCCCAACTCTTTCCTTCACTACACTGTAATCCATTATTATGCCAACAGTTGAATGGAAGCATCATGAAATGAGAGAAAAAAAACAACAAACTAATGTGTAGAGAAAAAAATCTGTTAAAATATGGGAAGCCAAAGCTTCTTACATGGTTCGAGCATTTGTTGTTGCAGCTGAAAATGATTAAATTCAGAAATCCAAATCAAGTATTCACAAAAGGATTTTTATTCTGGAATCTGTTTCCACGTTACAACCATTTTTATAATTTTCTTAAGTAGTATATTTGACTTGACCACCCCCGGTTGAAATTCTTTCTCTTAGTACTTAAAGTTGGAACAGCATGTTTTTAGTATGATCTTCCTTGAAAACGCCCCTACCAGCCGGGTGCGGTGGCTCACTCCTGTAATCCTAGCATTTGGGGAGGCCGAGGCAAGCGGATCACGGGGTCAGGAGATCGAGACCATCCTGGCTAACAAGGTGAAACCCCGTCTCTACTAAAAAATACCAAAAAAAATTAGCCGGTTGTGGTGGTGGGTGCCTGTAGTCCCACCTACTCAGGAGGCTGAGGCAGGAGAATGGTGTGAACCCAGGAGGTGGAGCTTGCAGTGAGCCAAGATCGCACCACTGCACTCCAGCCTGGGCAACAGAGCGAGACTCCATCCCAAAAAAAGAAAGAAAGAAAACCTCCCTCCCTACCTTCTTCTCTGACTTCTATTGATTTTCCTAAGACATCCCCCAGGGACCCCACCCCTATATACACTCACTTTATTTTATCTGCCAGCCTAAGCCACTGAAGTTGGAGTAGAAATTCAATGGCTCACTCTACACAGCCTAGCTGTGCCTTATGGGGTGGGTGGAACAACAAGTGCTTTGCTAAATTAGGCACTATTCAGAGGCATCCCCAGTGTATTACCAGTCTTATTATTCAAACATGCACCCTATGATGTGACATGAACTACTAAACAAGAAAAGGAAAGGAGAAAGAAACTGCTTCAAAAAAGCATTAGAGATATCTGAAACTCGCTGTTTGTAGGCCGTGGGTACACTGCTACAACACAGAGGCTGTTCTGTTTTGAGAAAAGTCTAGCTAACCTTGAGACAAAAATGACAACTGGAAATATCATCTGCAGCTACATCAAAACAAACACTCAAGGTGCACAATGTGAAATAACTGCTGGCAACATACCCCCACACAGAGATAGTAATCACTGCCAGGAATGTTATCTTTGAAGGGCAGAAGTCTAAGTGATTGACTAGCCAGAAAAAATAGCATGGACCCTTAGAACTACTGATCAAAGCAAACTAAAGTTCCCTAAAGGAATCAGGATATGAAGTAATATACATTTTTTTTTTTTTTTTTTTTT